>NC_082390.1:347407-554565 GCF_031168955.1 Gadus macrocephalus | reverse complement strand
CTACCCACTGGGCTGTAGCAAACGTTGCTGATCTATCCGTCACACATCTAGGTGGACACGACCACCTGTGATGTCAGAAGATGTATATTTTTTCAAAATGGCTTGTAACGGCTAATCACCCTCACACCTGGTGGTATAATATCAATTTCATGAATCTTGTTTTTGATTAGTTTTATTCTGTTGTTACTTGATTAATTAGACATTTTTATTTGTTTATTTATATATATATATTATTCTATTTATTTATTTAATTTTAAAGCACTTTGAATAACCACTGTGTCTGATACTGTGCTACGCAAATAGATTTGACTTTGACTTTAACTTTAATATTTCCCCTTTATCATAACATAATGTGTGCCTATGTGTGTTAACATAACGTTTGTTAACATTACACAATGTGTGCCTATGTGTGTTAACATAACGTTTGTTAACATTACACAATGTGTGCCTATGTGTGTTAACCCAACATAACGTTTGTTAACATTACACAATGTGTGCCTATGTGTGTTAACATAACGTTTGTTAACATTACACAATGTGTGCCTATGTGTGTTAACATAACGTTTGTTAACATTACATAATGTGTGCCTATGTGTGTTAACATGACGTTTGTTAACATTACACAATGTGTGCCTATGTGTGTTAACATAACGTTTGTTAACATTACACAATGTGTGCCTATGTGTGTTAACCCAACATAACGTTTGTTAACATTACATAATGTGTGCCTATGTGTGTTAACATAACGTTTGTTAACATTACACAATGTGTGCCTATGTGTGTGTGTTAACCCAACATGTCGTGTCTGTTACCACGGCAGCGGAGACGCCCATCGAGGAGTTCACGCCCACGCCGGCGTTCCCGGCGCTGCAGTACCTGGAGTCGGTGGATGTGGAGGGCGTGGCCTGGAGGGCGGGGCTTAGGACAGGAGACTTCCTCATCGAGGTAACCACTAGGACCTGGAGGGCGGGGCTTAGGACAGGAGACTTCCTCATAGAGGTAACCAATAGGACCTGGAGGGCGGGGCTTAGGACAGGAGACTTCCTGGTAGAGGTAACCAATAGGACCTGGAGGGCGGGGCTTAGGACAGGAGACTTCCTGGTAGAGCTAACCAATAGGACCTGGAGGGCGGGGCTTAGGACAGGAGACTTCCTGGTAGAGGTAACCAATAGTACCTGGAGGGCGGGGCTTAGGACAGGAGACTTCCTCATCGAGGTAACCAATAGTACCTGGAGGGCGGGGCTTAGGACAGGAGACTTCCTCATAGAGGTAACCAATAGGACCTGGAGGGCGGGGCTTAGGACAGGAGACTTCCTGGTAGAGGTAACCAATAGGACCTGGGGAGCGGGGCTTAGGACAGGAGACTTCCTGGTAGCGGTAGCCACTAGGACCTGGGGGGCGGGGCTTAGGGCAGGAGACTTCCTCATAGAGGTAACCAATAGGACCTGGAGGGCGGGGCTTAGGACAGGAGACTTCCTGGTAGAGGTAACCAATAGGACCTGGAGGGCGGGGCTTAGGACAGGAGACTTCCTGGTAGCGGTAGCCACTAGGACCTGGGGGGCGGGGCTTAGGACAGGAGACTTCCTGGTAGAGGTAGCCACTAGGACCTGGGGGGCGGGGCTTAGGACAGGAGACTTCCTGGTAGAGGTAGCCACTAGGACCTGGTAGGAGGGACCACCGATGGCTCAGGCCCGGTCCCATTCCTCTCCACTCAACAGGAACACTCGCTTTGAGTGCCCTCAGCTGCAAGTCAGCTAGCGAAAGGGATGATTTAAAGGGACACAGCACTCCCCCTTGGTCCCTAAGCTATTGGGACACCGTAGTCCTTCACGGGAACGCGCAAGGGGTAGGGGTAGGGCTCTAGGGGTAGGGGTAGGGTTAGGGCTCTAGGGGTAGGGTTAGGGGTAGGGTTAGGGTTAGGGTTAGGGTACACGTTAATATGATGTCGGACGTTCTACACACTCAGCTTTAGTTTGCTGGTATGCAATTTGCGACGCAGCCCTTGTGTTAAATATGTTTTAACATAACCTTGTATGCAAATATGCATATATGTATGCATGAATGTGCCTGCATGCGTTTTGTGTGTGTTTGTGTTTGTGTGTGTGTGTGTGTGTGTGTGTGTCTGTGTGTTTGTGTGTGCATGCCTGCGTGCATATATGTGCGTGTGTGTGTGTGTATGTGTGTGTGCATATATGTCTGTGTTTGTGTGTGTGTTTGTGCGTGCCTGCGTTCATATACTGTGTGTGTGTGTGTGTGTGTGTGTGTGTGTGTGTGTGTGTGTGTGTGTGTGTCCCAGGTGAATGGGATGAACGTGGTGAAGGTGGGCCACAAGCAGGTGGTGTCTCTGATCCGCCAGGGGGGGAGCGGGCTGCTCATGAAGGTGGTCTCGGTGACGCGCAAACCCGAGTCTGAGGAGGTGGTCCGGAAGAAAGGTGAGTGGCGGGGGGGGGGGGGGGGGGGGGGGTGAAACACACCGTCACGGGGCATCACGCCCCGTTGGCTTTGGATTGGAAACAACAAATGTGGCCTAAAGGTCGATAAAGCACAGCTTATCTCTGAAAGGTGGAATCATGTGTGTTGTCCGTCATTGAGGCCGCCGGCTGGCCTGGGGTGGCGGCGGTGATTTTTACGTTTACGTTTTATGTTTAAGTCGGGATTGTTATATCGTGCTCCTACCAAAATGCATTCTGGGTAAGCCAATTGTTTGCGCCACTGAATGTCGCCGGAATAGGGGCGCCATGCGGGATCCCTTCTGCCTAAACATCAGGACGCAGAGACAAGACTCAGCTCACTGCAAAGCAGCCTGCATTCATTCTTCCAAATCACATGAACATGTTTAAGGAGGTTTAATCGTCTTTCAACCATCCGATAAAGATGTTGCGAAATCATTCAAACGGACTGCTGAGAAGCAGTTGGTGTATCGCCAGCCACCGACCCAAAACAGTCTTTTGTTTTTCGCCTTAAGCCTTCGTTTAATGTGTCTCACAGCAGGAAACCAATCAAAACGCCGCACATGCTCTGCGCTCAGCCAATCAGCGACGACTCGCCACGACCTCGCACAGAGGAGTGCCAGGTGTTGTTGAGCTCGAGGTGACCTGCACGTCTTCGTCTACGAGAAGGTCATCGAATGGCGAACGGCCTTCTGCGCTCTACGAGCAGCGCCTGTGGTTCTTCCCATACATTGCCGATGCAGACGAGTGATTTCCTCTTTAGTGCACCGTTTTTTGCACAATTTGTGTAAATACGATTTTAGGTATACTGCAAATTATTCTCACCTACGACTAAGTGGCTAGAGTTGAGTTTGGTCTCTTTGTCTGTGGGTGCTTGTCCCAGAGCTTTCCACATAGACACTGGGAGTATGACACACACACACACACACACAGACACACACTGTGTGTGTTGTCTTCTTGTCAGATCCAAAGTCGTGGCAGGCTTGAGTACAAAGAACTCCAACAGCAACAACAACACCTTTGTACCTGAGCGGCGGGAGGGAGAGAGAGTGTCGTGCAGTGAGAGTTGCTGGTGTGATTACCGGTCCTGGTAGTCTCCCTCCGTGGTGCGGTCGGGGGGGCTGGGGGGCTGGGGCGCGGGGGGGCAGGCCTCAGAGCCGGGCTCCGTCGGGAGGAGCGTGTCGTCTCTGGTAGACGAGTAGTTTGTGCAACATGGCATCCTGCTGTATCGTCATGTGGTTTCCATGTCAACAGTACAGTCCACCATTCCATAGCACCGCACCCCACCAGACACACTAACACAAGCACAAGCCTTCACCATTTCGCACACGGGCACATATGTGTGTGCGTGTTTGGGTGTGTGTGTGTGTGTGTGAGGGCATGGCGGGGGGATCTGTCTGGCTGTCTATGGCTTTCCTTCATCTGTCTTCTTCTTTTCTTGTCTTCCGGCTTCTGTGCTGAAACACATCTCAGTGTGTTAGAATGGTATTGGAATTAGTGGCGGATTTCTAAATAGAGCTTTAACCTTATCAACAACTCCGCTTGAATGTTTAAGCAAGCGTATATTTTAGCAACCCTACTTTTGGCTTTAGGTTCCTTATCGTTGTTACTTGATGTTCTTCTTTAAGTCCAAATAAGTTAACGGTTAGCCCTTCCTTAAAGACACGTCTCTTCGGCGTGTCTGTAGCTCATGACCCGGGCGTCACAGATGAGCCCAGAGGACGATGGGAGGGGACCCTGATGAGAGAGACAGAGGTAGATAAGGCGATTAAAGCGTACGTCAGTACACATCAGCAGAGGAGATGTTGCCGTTGAGTATTCAAATACTTTCAGAGGGATTTCCGCCAGGTGGATGGAGCAGATTTCAGCAGGAAACGAGAGAGATTGACTGCGTCTGGGTTCTAAGATAATGAGGATACTGAGATCCAAGACACATTCTGTGAGTTTTATTTAATCTATCGTGTTTTAGCTCTCTCTTCAATTGACTGTACATTCACACTGATCTTCAGTGGGAGTTTCTGCATTTTTGCAACAGAACCACATAAACACATACACACACACACACATTTGCGCACAGACACACACACAGACGCACGAAAGCATGCGCACACACACACACAAACGCACACACACTTCTGCTGCACCATACGAGGCCTAACTACTGCCACCGTTGCCATGGTGACTACACTGCATGTTTGATTTTAGCATTACTCTACAGCAAAATCATCTCTCCCTCTCTCCTTCTCTCTCCCTCTCCTTCTCCCTCCCTCACACACACACACACAAACACACACACACAAACTCACACACACACGCAGACTGGCACACGCACACACACACACACACACACACTCACACAGTGTGTCGATCTCCGTTGCTGTGTTTTCTGCATACTGCACCCTGCTCCATTACCAGTGTCTGCAGCCCAAGGAGCAGAGTGAAGACGTCTGATACGGGTGTCTGAGTCTCTCTGTTCCTGCTGACTCCCGCACGGCGTGGTCCAGCTGTGGCGACGCGGGAGGCATCTGGGACGCGCAGACGTATATATAGACAGCGCTCCGGGGCGGTCCGCCGAGACCGCTTTGCAGGTGTACAGGCGTTCCGCTTAAACAGTGAGTGGCGTGGGATGGTGCCTGGAAACCTTTAGCCGCTGAGCACCGGGGGTGTTGGGGATGGAATCGATGGCCATGGGTTTGCGTTGCTTGAGGAAGAATCGCCTTGTGCTCAGGGCTGCATCATGTTGAAGGATCCAAACCTGGGACTCTCTGCTTTTTTCTTTGGACGGCGTCAAACCTGGCTGGGCTGCCTGTGCTCTGGTATTTGTATCTCTCTTTTTTGTCGTTACATGTAAATGAGTGGATGGATGTTGTGTGTTAAAGCATCGGTATCCGCCAGCGCTCTGAGTGGCAGCGTGCGGTCTGCCAGGGTGCTGTGAAGTTGGAGACAGCCTCTGGGCTCATGGGAGCTGCACCCCGTAGTGTGTGACAGTATTCTCCTTCAGCTGCTCCAGTCCTGGTTAACCGTCCGCGTTCCTGGCCAACATGGAGCCGTGTTCCTCACCAAGGTGTTTTCGCGTTGACACCGCGTCTGAAAGGAGCGGCGCCGCCGGGAGGGTGTGAACGTGTTTCCCGGGCCGGGCGGGTCCCCTCTCCGCGCCCCTCACCCGCCCCGACGGGACCACTCTGGACCCGCCGTCGCAGTGTGACAAGAGCAATGGACGTCTCGCTCTCTCTCTCTGCCACCCGTGTTCGCTGCTTCGTTGTGCCTACCTTGGAGGTGGAGGGCTTCTATTGGGCGGATGGTGGGCGGGCTGGTACTGAGGGGTAACAACCAGGACCGGGCTGGTACTGAGGGGTAACAACCAGGACCGGGCTGGTACTGAGGGGTAACAACCAGGACCGGGCTGGTACTGAGGGGTAACAACCAGGACCGGGCTGGTACTGAGGGGTAACAACCAGGACCGGGCTGGTACTGAGGGGTAACAACCAGGACCGGGCTGTCCTCGCCTCCCCTGCTGGCTCCTCCGTGCCGAGGCGCCTGGCTGGCTGAAGGGGCCGCAGTGGTGGTGGTGGTGGAGGTGGTGGAGGTGGTGGAGGTGGTGGTGGAGGAGGTGGTGGTGGTGTTGGTGGTGTTGGTGGTGGAGGTGGTGTCAAGGGGACAATCGGACCCGCTTTCCCTGCCAGCCAATCGGTGATCGGAGCATGAGGCGGTCGGGCTCCAGCGCCTGCGGGCGGGAGACCCAGGTGCTGACGCCCTGCGACGCCGGCCCGGGCCCGGCCCGGCTGAGGGCGCTGAGGGCGGGCTGGGCCGGCCGGCTGGAGGTGGCCCGGCGGGCGCTGAGCCGCAGGGCCAAGGGGTCGGCGGCGGGGTCGTCCTCAACGCCGTGCCTTCTGTCCTTCACAGCGCCCCCCCCGCCCAAGAGGGCCCCCAGCACCACGCTGACGCTGCGGTCCAAGTCCATGACGGCGGAGCTGGAGGAGCTGGGTGAGGGCGCACACACACACACACACACACACACACACACACACACACACACACACACACACACACACACACACACACACACACACACACACACACACACACGCGCACACACACACAATATACACACACGATATACACACACCACACACACCAATCACAGAGTGAGGCATTAAGACGTACAGAGGTTCACTATGCACACACACACAAACAAACACACGCACACAAATACACACACCCGCACTAACTCACACATACATACACATCTGCACTTTTCCTCTCTACTCTTATGTTCCTTGAATGCCTGTTTCTTGGATTGTGGAGCAACGCTCGGTGGCTCTCCAAGCCCACTCTGAGTCTCTCTGCCCTGTCTGCTCCACCCTAACGTTCCCCTTCTCCTGCTGACCCGCTTTCCCCTCCAAGCCTCCGCCCGTCGACGGAGAGGAGGTGAGTGTGAGCTATCGCCACGTCCCTGAGCGTCAAAGGTCATGATTCACCTGTCGGCTTTTGATTTCCACAGTGTCGGTGATTACGAACCAGTCACACGTTCACCTTCCCCACGTCTTTGTTTCATTTCCTGTTTTTCATTTCCTCTCCCGCCACTGACTCACTCCCATGAGGACGGTTATGACACACACACGCCCCAACTCCATGTGGTCTCCCTCTCGCTCATAAAGTCTTCATCTGTTTTACTTTGTTAACGCCTTATCAGTCACCAGTCATTTACAAGCCTTTAGTTGATGATGACCTCATCTTTAACAAAACATTTATTGATCAGCCTTCAGTTAATGAGGAAGCAATCATGAAATCATGAAACAATATTATTTTGTAAATATTTAGAGGTGCTATTTTGAAGTTTTCTAACTACAAGTGGGCGTGTCCACCCGGTTGATGGACAGAACAGCCTACCAGTTGGTACGGTCCACTGGACGAGCTGGAGGGCTGTGCAAACACAGACCATCATTAATGTTTAGTTGATCGTTACTAAAGGCTTCTAAAGGACGCCCCTGAACGCTGCCCTAAAGGCCAGCCGGGGGTTGTGTTGTGTCCTGTGGGTGTTGTCCTGCAGTGGATGCAGCTCCACGCGGTCCTTATGTAAGGCCAGCCGGGGGTTGTGTTGTGTCCTGTGGGCGTTGTCCTGCCGTGGATGCAGCTCCACGCGGTCCTTATGTAAGGCTGGCCGTCCTCCCTGACCCCACAGAGCGGCTGGACGAGATGCTGGCCACGCAGGAGCCCACGATGCGGCCCCCCGGGCCCGAGGGGGACTACCGGGCGGCCACGGTGAAGCAGAGGCCGACCAGCCGGAGGATCACCCCGGCGGAGATCAGCGTAAGGAGTCGGCCCAGGTGTCCCACTGCCCTCCCAGGGGTCCCAGTGCCCTCCCAGTGCCCTCCCAGTGCCCTCCCAGTGCCTCCCAGTGCCCTCCCAGTGCCCTCCCAGTGCCCTCCCAGTGCCTCCCAGTGCCCTCCCAGTGCCCTCCCAGGCGTCCCACTGCCCTCCCAGGGGTCCCAGTGCCCTCCCAGTGCCCTCCCAGTGCCCTCCCAGTGCCTCCCAGTGCCCTCCCAGTGCCCTCCCAGTGCCCTCCCGGTCGTCCCAGTGCCTCCCAGTGCCCTCCCGGTCGTCCCAGTGCCTCCCAGGCCTCCCAGTGCCGTCCCAGGCCTCCCAGTGCCCTCCCAGTCGTTTCATTCATTAGCGTTTGTTTGTATATCCGTGTTAGCTGATTGGCTCTCCCCAGCGTTGGTCCCTGGGCGGGGTACCTCAGAGCACATTGAAGCTGACAGCGATCGCACCCAGAGCGGCAGGCAAGACAGACAAAAGCATTGAATAAAAATATGATAAAATATATATTATAGTTTATATTTTTTTCATATATTATTTTAATGCTGCATTAAAATTTAATAAAGTGAGGTAAACCAAAGATTGTCTCCATATTTTTGGGGATAATGATAATGTTTTTCAGGGGCATTTGTTTAGCCTCCTATGGATCATTACATTGCACACCTAGTATTTTTAATATCCAGTATTAGCACCAGTCGTATTACACAAGTCCAAAGCACACGGCCATGTCGAAGCCGACCCCAAATTATATCTTTGAACTTTGATATCCAAAATAGACTCGAGTTCGAAGCTAAAATACAGTCCACTACATTTGCGCACCGTTTGCCTAGCTCCTTTAAAAACATCATGATCCATTTCTTTTCTGGGTCGTGCTACAAATATCCACCGAAATTCACACTCTGTGTTCATGTAATAAGGTCATGAAAGGAAAACAAGACAATGAAAGGAAAACATTCGACTTAAACTAGATAATGAACACCTTTTGGCCACCATACCATACTGCGTGCGTGCGTGTTCACGCCTAAATCGTGCCATAGCGGTACCCAATATGAATCACAGGATGAATCATTGCATATGTTGTGTTGTGTTTCAGTCGCTGTTCGAGAGGCAGGGGATGCTTCTCCATGGGGGCCTCCACCCTGGGATCGAGAGAGGTCACATGCCGGTGCCAAAGGGTATGTCGAGGACAAAGTCGTTTGGTAAGGCAATACATCCAACATACTTTGACATTGGCTCACTATTATGCTGACAGAATGATCTGACTGCACAGACACGGCATGGCATATTATGGAAAATATATATCTGGGGCATCAGATTCAGAATCAAATTCTTTTTTTATTTTCAACTTCACCTTCTTACATGTCGAAGGGCACTGATTTGTGTAGGATATGTCCTCACAGACATAATAATAGTACTACCTTATCCAATATGCTGCAAATTGAGAAGAGTCTCAGAACTACTGTGCTATCTCTTGGTGTGGGGAATTTCTGTCCTCAGGAAGTCCAAGAGCTCCTTTACTAAGTCTAGTGGTGGTGACTTCCTGTCTAAGTCTAGTGGTGGTGACTTCCTGTCTAAGTCTAGTGGTGGTGACTTCCTGTCTAAGTCTAGTGGTGGTGACTTCCTGTCTAGGTCTAGTTGCAGTGACTTCCTGTCTGAGTCTAGTTGTGCTGACTTCCTGTCTAAGTCTAGTGGTGGTGACTTCCTGTCTAGGGCTAGTGGTGGTGACTTCCTGTCTAGGTCTAGTTGCAGTGACTTCCTGTCTGAGTCTAGTTGTGCTGACTTCCTGTCCCCAGGTGCGACTGAGGAGGACCGCCTGTCGGCGTTGGTGGCCGAGCACCGCTTCCCCCGGAGCTCCTCCATGACCGACAGCCTCCGGGAGCAGTACCCCCCCCACGCCATCCCTCCCCCTCCTCAGGGTGCTCCCCCTCCCCCCCCCGCCCTCTACTACCAGGACACCTGCCCTCCCCCCGGCTTCTGCCCCCCTCCCCCCCCCTCCCGGACCCAGAGCCAGGGCCACGACCCCGGGGGCCGCTCCAGCTTCAAGCCGTCCTCCCTGGACCTGCCCTACGAGGCCCAGCGCCAGGCCTCGCACCTGGAGCGGCAGAAGAAGGCCCGCTCCATGATCATCCTGCAGGACTCCTCCCACCTCCCGGTGGAAGCCACCGACATCCCCCGCCCCGCGGCCACCACACCCCCCGAGCGGATCAAGAGGAAGGGCCGGGTGATTGACAACCCCTATGCTAACGTGGGGCAGTTCAGCATCGGGATGTACACGCCCACTAAGCCGCAGAGGAAGAAGAGCCCCCTGGTGAAACAGCTGCAGGTACGGGACCCGGTTCATCACTCACTGCTCCATCACAAAGTAACACCAAGCATGAATGAGAGGCCGCAGAGCCGTCCTGTTCTGAAGACTTGTTATAAAAACAGTTCCTTATGTTGAGTGGTTGGAATGGTTTCTGCTTGCAGGTGGAGGATGCCCAAGAGAGAGCGAGTTTGGCGCTGGCGAGCGCCCATTCGCGAGACACCTCACCCTCAGGACGGCTGGCCAACGCCCACGGGCACACGCACACCAGCCGCGCAGAGTACTACCAGCAGCAGCTGGCGGCGGAGCGGGAGCGACTGCGCCTCCAGGGAGAGGCCCTGCTGCAGGGCAAGGGCCCCTTTGCTGCCGCCATCGCCGGAGCCGTCAAGGACCGCGAGCGGCGGCTGGAGGAGCGGAAGAAGTCCCCCGTCTTCCTGTCGGTGGGGACGCTGGAGGGCCTGTCCGCCGGCGGCCCCGAGGCCCACGCGTTGACGCCGTCCCGCTCCGTCGACGAGCGCATGCTGAGCCGGGAGCTGGGCCAGCTGCCCCCGCCGGCGCTGGCCCTGAGCCCCTCCCCCAGCGGCACCACCTTCATCCACCCGCTGACGGGGAAGCCGCTGGACCCCAACTCCCCGCTGGCTCTTGCGCTGGCCGCAAGGGAAAGAGCCCTGACCTCTCAAAGCCAGTCCCAGTCCAGCAGCCCCGAGCCCAGGACTAAACAGGAGCGAGCGGGCCCGGGCGGGATATTCATGGACATCCAGACCAAAGAGTGTCAGCTGGGAGGGGGGGACCAGGCATCGCCCCCGTTCTCCTCCCAGAGCTCCAAGGTAGGGGGCTATGGATCCTCGTTAGGGGCTATGTTAGCCCCTCAGTCCACCAAACCGCCGTGGTCTTCGTCCTCCTCTCCGGTGTCGCTCAGACAAGACCTGGAGGGACGAGGGGAGGAGGTCAAGGAGGAGAAGAAGACCATGTTGATCAGCATCCTGGACACGTCCCAGCAGAAGACCGCCGGGCTCGTCATGGTGCACGCCACGAGTAATGGTCAATCTTTGGGGGCGGGTTCAGAACCTGAGGCCACGCCGTCCCCAACAGCCAGTGAACAAAGCAAACCTCCAAGCCCCCGGGAGAAATCCCCCAGCCCCACAGCCCCACAAATACAACCCCAAATGCAGGCCAAGTCCCCGGTCCTCCATTCTGCGAGCCCGGTCCAACAGATGGCCCTCGCTCAGGGCAGCTCTGAGGAGGACGTGGATCCCTACACCGTGACCCTGCCGGCCGCCATGTTGTCATCGAGTGACGAAGAAACCCGCGAGGAGCTGCGTAAGATCGGCGTGGTGCCGCCGCCGGAGGAGTTTTCAAACGGGCTGCAGGCGAAGGCTCAGGGGACCCCTTCATCCCAGACCAGCCCTGCCTCCTCCCCCACCACCCCTTCTAACACACTGACACCCCAAACCCCTTCCACCCCGACCACCCCCACGCTGACCCCCACTCAGCCTCAGACCCCCCTCCCCCTGCCGTCGCCCAGCACAGCGTCCGTCTCAGGGAAGCCCTCTGAACCTCTGGAGCCCCCGCCTGTGGGGGAGTCCGGCTCCGCCGCCGACTCCGGCGTGGAGGAGGCCGACACGCACAGCTCCAGCGAGCGGGAGCGAGACCACCACCTCGAGACCACCAGCACCGTCTCCACCGTGTCGAGCATGTCCACGCTCTCGTCGGAGAGCGGCGAGCCGGCCGACACCCAGACCACGCAAACCTCCTCCTACGACGGGCAGACCTTCATGCCCGACAAGCCACCAGTGCCTCCCAAGCCACGACTCAAGTCCCAGATAGGAGGCGGGAAGGGCCCGGTGACGTTCAGGGACCCCCTGCTGAAGCAGAGCTCCGACAGCGAGCTGCTGTCCCAGCAGCAGGTGGCGGCGTTGGCGGCGGCCGCGGCCGGAGGCGCGTCGTTGACCGCCGGTGGCTCGGCGTCGGTGTCTGGGCTGGCTCCGACGAGGCCGCGATACCTCTTCCAGCGGCGGTCCAAGCTGTGGGGGGACCCGGTGGAGCCCCGTGGGCCTGGGATCGGGCTAGGTGTTGGGAGTTTGGGAAATCTAGGTGGGCTGGGGCTAGGGTTGGGACCAGATGAAGTCGGGAAACCATCCGTCATGGGAGAGCTGAGTTCAAGGCTCCAGCAACTCAACAAAGACACCAGGTCGCTAGGAGAGGAACCACTGGGGGCGTCTCTGGACCCTGGCAGGAAGTCTCCAGTGACCGGAGCCCGGTGAGTTTAGTGCATGGAACCGAGTTCAAAATACACCAGGAGCAGAGATTAGGTTTATGTGTTTTTATTTATTATTTATTAGCGTATTGTTAGTATTTATTATATTACTCCACTGTAATGGTATTAAGCACTCAGGGCAAAAGCCAACAACTAGCTGCAACCACTGAATAGCAGTCACAACAGCTAGCTGTAGCAAATAGATGTCATTAGCTACCAGTTAGCTGTAGCAACAAGATTGCCATAGAAATCTGTTAGGTTCAGCCATCAGATAGCATTAACATCCCAGGCTATGCTAAATAATAGGCTATATATTATCTATAAACAATTTAAAGAGCTATGCTATTTGCTACTATTTAGTGTGGAATCATATGTGGGTTTGTGTTTTACAATGCAGTCCTTTATATTCCCACAGATGTGAGAGGGACACCGAGGAGGGTAAACTTTAAGCTTATATCTGCTAGGGTAAATGTACACCTTGAATTAGCCTTTTCCTTAACAAACCAACTGACTTATCCTCTCCAAAAGTAGGTTTCACTTTGATGCATTTTATCTAATTACTAACTGTTACCTTGTCTGCATATTTCAATGTTGCTTTGGACAAAATAACTTTAAGAGCTGTACCTTAGCTCATTTAAGTCAGTCTGATATTCAGCTAAACATATGGAAATACTCATTTTGGAAAGAAAAGGACCATTCCACTTAGAACCATAACCCCTTCAGGAATTTCATGCCATTTATTTCCTGTCAAAAATTCAGAATCATCTAAAGTATCTTTGTATACATGCGTGCGTGCGTGCATGCGTACGTGCACTTTTATAGTCAGTCATGAGTCTGTTTTCTGCAAACAAGGTAACACTAGGCAAATGGATATGCATTATCTCTATGCCTCTTCTCATTCATTAGAGTGTGAACCATCATGCTCATCTATTTCACTCTACTGCTTCATATGGGTGTCAACATCAACTCTGTTTCTGTAAAAAGAATCTTGGAAAAGTTGGACCGACGACATCAGTGGACCAATGTAGAGCACAAATTCCAGACAAATAACGAAAAAACATATGATTTCCTCATAACACCCAGATGAAGCAGTATCCTCTTTCATTAGAAAATAGCAAGTATGACGGTTCCACTTTAAGCACCTCTCTGTCGAATTTTGACCTTTGACCCCTGCTAGCTTACCCTAGCTAACCTTCACACCCCTTCACCTCACCTCAGACACAGACCTCCCCTGTGCTTAACCAAAGGAACATGGGCCCTTTAATAAACAGTGCATCCTTATCAGCTGCCCCTTAAGGTCCTCAGTGATTAGGACCTCACCTCACCTGATGACCCTCTCCAGTTCACTCATGTCTGCACTATCTATCATCAGGGATAGCTTCTGTCAGGCATCACCGTGTACCTTTTAGGAGCATTGGAAAATGTAAACACTATAGCAGTAAACCAGAACAGAGATTCTCACAGAGCACTTCACTCACTAATATCTAACGGATGGCTATGCCCTTTCTAACAGATAACCTTCAAATGATTGCTCTTGAATCTAAACTACAGCCCGTTTAATGACACACATGTGCAGATATGTGAGATAAGTGTTTTGAACATGATACTTTGGACACACTCACAGTCTGTGTTTGGTCAATATTCACACCATGCAGTGTTAAAACCCCATGAACATGGAATTTCTGTTCATTAACTAGGGCTGCTTTTTAAGCTTTTTTTTTTTTTATTTGCTTAAAACTAATTTCAACTGTGTTAGAAACTTGCTTGTATTACATTATATTACTGTAAATTTGGTTTAAACATTTAAACATATGATCCTTTTGTGTGTTAACAAAAGCAGGCCACCTTGCAAGATAACTTGTTTTGAACATAAAGGAGTAAAGAAGACAGGTTCCTGTGGGACTAGTAGAACCCGCTCTGTGTAACTCAGGGTAGAAGCCCCCCTTGACCTTCACTCATTGGCTCTACTGTGTTTCAAGACGTTGGGAAAATCCCACTGAGGGAAAAGACCGGGAGAAAAAAGACCAACCAAGAAACAGCAAATATGTGTATGAGTAACAGATCTGTTCCTGTCTTTAGCTGCCCCTGGTTAAAAGGAGACCCCCACATTTGATGTGTGTAATCTTGAGCCAATTGAAGCAAAGGTATATTGACTTTTATCTTCATATGGAAGATAATGTGCTTCTGCATCTGCATCATATAGCTACAGCTATGGTCGGTGTGGATCCTGGCAGCTCATCCATGACGCCAGAAGTACAGCCATTCACACCATCATCTTCCTTCCTTCCGTCCTTCCGTCCTTCCTTCCTTCCTTCCTTCCTTCCTTCCTTCCTTCCTTCCTTCCTTCCTTCCTTCCTTCCTTCCTTCCTTCCTCTGTAATAATAAAGACCCTTTGTTCAGTCCTTTCTATGAACTGTCTCATAAAGGCTCCCTAACAGGCTTCTCTGTCCTGCCATCTCCCATGCTGCTTATCCCCAGCGTTGCTTTATCCTGCGTTGGCCATTTGGATTTGTGCTGCCCTTCTGGGTTCACTGTTCATGCATTGATGTTATTTTGTATTGGTTGATGTTTTGCTTTTGCTTTTGTTTGTTTGTTTGTTTGTTTGTTTGTTTGTTTGTTTTTGTTTAATTATATTCATGCATACATTTATTTACCTATTATTTTTAGTGAGGAAACGCTATTGTACCTGACACTGTAATGTACGTGTTTTGGAAAAGTTGATTTACAACATGCATTGAAACAAATTGGACAGAAAGAGCCACCGACACTGGTCATACTTATATGTTAGATATGTGTATGGATATATATTTTTCACAGGCTAAAATGTAAAGTAGTAAAGTAGTAACCCGAAATACAGTGAATTTAGCCCTGCTTCGGATCTTTGGTTGTTTATTTTGTCCTTTGTTATTTTGTCATTTTGTGCAGTGTTTGATACGTGAATAGTGTGTTCATTTCTATCCCAGGGGCCAGTCGATCACACTGGTTTATCGGCCGTTTAACTCTGCTGCCACTGTAGTTCAACACTTCAAAATACACACACATACACACACATACACACACAGAAAGAGGAGATATTTACCCTAGCAACACTCAGATGTACCAGGCACGTGCATTCCAACAGTAGAGTAGAGAAGACACACAGATGGCAGCAGAGAGCTGCCTGACGAGGTCTGGTCGGCCGGAAGCCACGATGCAGTGACGCTAACATTCTCTCCCATTACACTCTCTCTCTCTCTCTCTCTCTCTCTCTCTCTCTCTCTCTCTCTCTCTCTCTCTCTCTCTCTCTCTCTCTCTCTCTCTCTCTCTCCGTCTCTGTCTCTGTCTCTCTCTCTCTCTCTCTCTGTGTGTCTCTCTCTCTCTCTCTCTCTCTCTCTCTCTCTCTGTCTCTGTCTCTCTCTCTCTCTCTCTCTCTCTCTCTGTGTGTCTCTGTCTCTCTCTCTCTCTCTGTGTGTCTCTCTCTCTCTGTCTCTCTCTGTGTCTCTCTCTCTCTCTCTCTCTCTCTCTCTCTCTCTCTGTCTCTGTCTCTGTCTCTGTCTCTCTCTCTCTCTCTCTCTCTCTCTCTCTCTCTCTCTCTCTCTCTCTCTGCTCACCTTGCATGCCCCGCCCTGCTGCTCTGATCTGATTGGTCTAGAACTGACTGTGCGCCCAGGAGCCTGGGACAACTGTGTAAGTGCGCATGGATCTCATGTAATATCCACCAGCGTACAGTACTAGTAGTATGGGTAGTAGTAGTAGTAGTAGTAGTAGTGGTGGTAGTAGTAGTAGTAGTAGAAGTAGTGGTGGTAGATCACCTCTCTAACCTTATCTCCGGACTATCTCGATGGCCACACATTTTCCAATGCATGAGAGAAGAAGACTTGTGGTCGTATCCCATAGCCCCGCCGTAGACCAGTACGATCGCCGTAGACCTGTACGATCGCCGTAGACCAGTACGATCGCCGTAGACCAGTACGATCGCCGTAGACCTGTACGATCGCCGTAGACCTGTACGATCGCCGTAGACCAGTACGATCGCCGTAGACCAGTACGATCGCCGTAGACCAGTACGATCGCCGTAGACCTGTACGATCGCCGTAGACCAGTACGATCGCCGTAGACCTGTACGATCGCCGTAGACCTGTACGATCGCCGTAGACCAGTACGATCGCCGTAGACCTGTACGATCGCCGTAGACCTGTACGATCGCCGTAGACCTGTACGATCGCCGTAGACCTGTACGATCGCCGTAGACCAGTACGATCGCCGTAGACCAGTACGATCGCCGTAGACCAGTACGATCGCCGTAGACCAGTACGATCGCCGTAGACCAGTACGATCGCCGTAGACCTGTACAATCGCCGTAGACCTGTACGATCGCCGTAGACCTGTACGATCGCTAGATCAGTAGATGGACACTTTTGGAATCCTGCCCAAGGTATGCTCTTGCCTTTTAAGAAATATAGAATAAATGTTAAGATGATGAAATCAATCTGTTAACACTTTACATTTTGGGTACATGAATTAACCATGAATTGACCTTTTGTTAATGCAGTAATAAGCATTAACTCACTATTAAATAACTTGTTTAACAGTTAACTAATGTGTTTAGTAATAATGGTCTCATGGTGTGCATGTTTTCTAATATGTTAATGTTAACCATGGTATTCATTTATACTTTATTTAACAGGGGTTGGGTTAACTCTAACCCTACCCCTTGACCCTATGCTAATGAAACAGGTTATGCTTATTACTGCATTAACTCATGTTAAATAATTGTTCATTAATGTACTTATTATAAAGTGTTACCACCAATGCCAGTTTGAAGTATATAATACCCATTAGCACAGCAGCTCGGAGGCAGTATGGTATAGTGGCGGTACTCTGCTCTACAGTGTCTGTCAGGATAAGTACAGTCTACCCTTTCATCCATCTGTCATTGACGTTAATGGAAGCTGACTTTTAGAAGTGGCATTCATTTCCTGTTGACATTACACTGTTTATTCTCCCCCAGTCACAGTTCACTTGTTTCATATGATTTAAAATACAAAATGTGGGTCTAGGTTTGGCATTTTGAGGTACAATCAATACAGATTGTTCTCGTGTCCATTTCTCATGATGCATTGCTTTCCCCAGATACTTGCCCAGACCTGAACCCTAACTCAACCATTTCTTCCTAAAGTTTAAATGATACCAAAACCATTTCCGACGCATCATGAAAACTGAACCTTTGGGAAGATACCCAATAGGGGAAGGAGAGATAGAGCACTTTCATTGTTTCGTTTTCTTCATAAATTCAGAACGGTCATGACTGCAATCATCAAGTCTTTTTCAGGATAATAGTAGATTATTTAGCTCAATATTAATCCATACCAGGAAAAAATATATTTTCATAAAACTCAGTAGTTATTAATTACACGTTTTCACCCACTACTCTTCGTCATGCACGTTGATATAAAAACAGACACGTTGACAGATGATGCTATTGTGTACACTTGCCGTGGACAGATAAGACAATATTAGCATGCAGACAATATCCTCACTAGAGACAAGCCCATACTGATCCTGTACAGATACAGCTGAGCCAGGCTGCAGATGAGCCAGAGATCTGGTTGGAAGTACTTTAATAAGATAGTAAATATCTTGAGATCTTGATGACCCAGTCCTTAGGTTTGTAGGCGATTACAAGGGCTGCTGTAAATGTCATTTAGTCACTAACCTCTGCCCTATACATTACTTGTTACGCAAAGCTCTCTTTTTTTAGTGTGTTTTTGGAGTGAGCCCCTCCCAGTTAGCAGACGGGACACTCAGTATTCCAATAGCTCAATAACAGTGTTCTGCCCACTCCTACTGGCCGGGCCACTGTGTGAAGCGAGCTAGCGTAGCTGGGCAGGCTGTGTAGCGTGGGTGAGAGGGGTTTTGGGATCATCGCTGGTACGATTATTGGAAACAAAGCGAGAGGTACAGGCTGGCCTGCACATCTTACTGGAGAACATATCGGTTGTAGGATGTGATTTCATTGATAGTATTATTGAGATCACCACCGATACGTCCAGGTACTTCAGGCTGGAGCGTTAGAAACGTTACACACTGCGACTGTAGGACGGGAGGCCGATGGTTCCGTCTTCTCAAAGTGTCTTTGTCTCTCTGCGATGTCCCCCCAGACTCTTCAGCAGTCTAGGGGAGCTCCATACCATCTCCCAGAGAAGCTACGCCACCGCCTACGCCATCCGGCCCGGCGCCCGCTACCCCGCCACCCGCC
Organism: Gadus macrocephalus; assembly: GCF_031168955.1. Taxonomy (NCBI): domain Eukaryota; kingdom Metazoa; phylum Chordata; class Actinopteri; order Gadiformes; family Gadidae; genus Gadus; species Gadus macrocephalus. The sequence goes on along the minus strand of NC_082390.1, from coordinate 535,999 downwards.
GCACCCTGAGCCCGGGCTCCCCGGACAGGGGCGACCCCCACGGGCGCCTCCCCGGCTTCGGCCTGCCCACCTCGCCGACCACGCCCCCCCACACCATCCTGAAGACCTCCAGCCTCAGCCTGCCACACGAGCCCAAGGAGGTCCGCTTCGTGATGAGGAGCTCCAGCGCCCGCTCCCGCTCGCCGTCCCCGTCGCCGAGCCACTCCCCCGGGCTGGGCTCCCCGCTGCTGGCCCTGCGGCCCTTCCACCAGAAGCCCCTGCACCTGTGGAACAAGTACGACGTGGGCGACTGGCTGGAGAGCATCAACCTGGGGGAGCACCGGGCGGGGTTCCAGGAGCACGAGATCGAGGGCTCCCACCTGCCGGCGCTCACCAAAGATGACTTTGCGGAGCTGGGGGTGACCCGCGTCGGACACCGCATGAACATCGAGCGGGCGCTGAAGCATCTGCTGGAGAGCTGACCCCTGCCCTGAGGCCGAGGAACGTGGGGGGGGGGAGAGGTAGAGACAAACCAAGGAGAGGCCCAGAAAGATGCACCAGGATGGAGGAAAGAGCCCCCTTCTTTTACTCTTCGCTCCGTTTTGACACCTTCTCATTGAGTTACTCATTCATTGAGACCCTGCACTGAATCGTACCTCCCTCTCCATCCCCCCCCCCCCCCCCCCATATCCCCGGTGCAAGCAGCTCTAGGATCAGGCCCTTCATACCTTACATGGAGGTCTGCATCAGCTCCAACTACAAACACTTCAAAAGAGTCAACATTTCAAAACCTTTTGTTATTCACACCCTCGTGTCCTCAAAGAAACCCCTCTTCTCCTTTCTACCCCCCCCCCCCCCCCTGTCGAGTCTAGGGGCCCACCACGCCGGACCCCCACCACGCTGCGAGTCAAAGAAGGGAGGCAATCTAGTGTCTGAACGGAGAGTTCAGTGGCCTTTCAGAAGAGGTTTCCAGTGATATGAATGACGGCTGAGGACGCTGCCTCTGCTCAGACAGAGCGTCGTCTCTACCTGGGGTCGCTCTCAGACCGCCACCTTGGAGCTCCTTCTGTAGGAGACCCCCGGAGATCCAGCTTGGGTCCCAGGATCCACACTGGGCTATCTATTAACTATATTCGGAGAATGTTTAACCAACACTAGTGGCTTTTTACTTAATCAAACACTTGTTTTGTTTTTGTTTTTTCCAAAGGGAATATTATAGATCTACATATAAATAATGTGATATACATATATGTGTATATCCAAATAGCTTTGAAAAGAAAAAACACAATGTTACAAAGAGGAAATATGATAAATAAAACTGCACCTGTGTTTTGTTTCTAGTGTAGAGGGCCAAGAGAAGATTTATTTCGCCAATACTTTACTAATTTCTACTAATTATATACATATATATATAAATATATATATATATTTGAAATAAAATAGTATATAGATATATTCAAAAGATTTTTTGTCAAGGTAAACAAAAAAAAGTAACATGACAATGGTCATACACGATCATATATATACATATATATACATGATCAAATCTGATCTTTACTCATGGTCACAGTAGCATGGCAAGTTGCATCATGACTCGGAAAGAGAGCGTTCTTTGTGTTCTTTTTATTTTCTTACGGTCTTCCTTCGTACGCAAAGGCATCCCAAAATGTGAGGCCCCGCCCGTTGCCTGGGTTACAGCTCTTAAAGTGGTGTGCTCTTTCTTTCCTTCCTTTCCTATTTTTTACTCCATGAGGGTTTTTTCCGCAGTGCACAGCCAGGGTGTCCTCAGGCGCCGCTCAGGGAGGGGGTGAGGAGGGGTTGGGGGAGAGGGAGGGCTGGGGCATGGGGGTCACTTGGTGGCTGACTTTATTGGCCTCTGTTTACAATCGTATTCGGGAAGTATAGGTTTAAACCCCCAAGGCTGACAGGTCTGAGCCCGGCCAGCCAGCCCCGTGGGCGCTGCTTTGTGGAAACAAGGACCACAATGGTGACCTCCATCCTACAGTGCTGTATACGGCAGTTATGGAGGGACAAAACGATTTAATATCTTATCACAGGTACAGGTGGACAGGCAGTGCTACGATTTGGCAGCAAAACGGTCAAACCTTGGCAAGAAATAAGCCTGGTACGTTTTTTATAAAGATATGTTCTACTTTGCCTGATTAATTTCTCCCCCCACTCCCTGCATCAGCTTTATCATCGAAAATGAGAGAACAACAGATCCCGCAGTGGTTTGAATCGGCTTACAGTCTGTGCCTTGGCAGAACAGCATTGCAGGTCATTTAACTGGCACGCTTCGGGCTCTCAGGACGGGGGGAGTCTTCTGCCTGAACCAGGTCTGAACAACACACACACAAAATCTGCAATTGTAATCAAAACGAGTAGCCCCTGCAGCCAGTGAGAACCAGTGAGTTTTATTCATGCAACACAATGATTTGTCTGATCCAGAGCCACTTCTCGAAGAGGAGCTGGGAGATCCACCACCACCATTAACAACCACCCTAGATCAAGGCCGTCTGACCGGTAGGCCAAGAGGCATGGCAAGGACGTTGGATCTCTCCCAAAAGCGCTTTTGGTTCATTTTAATTTCTACCACTTTGGCCAGAGGGGGGAGCGAGGTAGAGAGGGATTTGGTTCTTTGTAATGTTGTGTAATGTTGTAGGAATAGCACTCACTGCCTCACTGTGACCTCGCTGATGAGTTCCTTCATTTTCTTTTGTATTTTAGTGCTATGATCTTAAGACTGAGTTGGAGTTTATTGGTTTCTGTGTTTGTTTTTATTGATTTTGTTTGGATTGTCATTTTTCCTCTTTGATTGTTTGATTTATTGCCCTCCTACACTGTGGGTAGATTTTGTAGCTTGTGGAACATGATACTTTTATCACTACTTTGAATTTTAGAGTGAACCAGACAGGAGAAGAAAATACTAATGTACTGTCTATTGCAACATACTTATACTTGTAAATATGAACAAAATACAAATATTTGCTTTTTATATTAATCAGAAGCAATGTATATATGATAGATTTCATATACATTTTTCGAAAAACAAAAAATATATAGATCTATATATGAATGTTTGGCATATATGCATAGTTAATCACCTTCTGAACAAAGGTGTGCAGATTTTATTCTTTCTATGAACTCTTGAACTTTTGAACTCTGAACTATGAACTAGGGGATGATTTGCACAAAACAAGGTGCTAGCATATAAGCCACTCATCGTCAAAGCGCTCACCTGCATCTGGAATCCCAGAATCGAATAGTATGCGTTCTCTTCACCTTTCATACGCTTTACATTTGTGTGCGTGTGGGTGTGGGTGTGGGTGTGTGTGTTTGTGCGTGTCCGTGTGAGCGTGTGTGTGCATGCATGCGCACATGTAGATGCACGTGTGTGTGTGTGTGTGTGTGTGTGTGTGTGTGAGAGAGAAAGAGAGCTTGAGAGACAGACTATAGTTTATTGATAGGGTTTAAATCTTTGAAATTATTCCACAATAGCCTTACTGTATCCCAGAGAGACTCCCGGTAGAGGCTGTGTAAAACATAACACATAACTCAAACAACATTCATGAGCAGCAAGTAATTAGTAGTAGTAATAATTGCCCAGCTTTTTGTACTTCCCGCAAAGCAATTTCACCTTTAAAATGTGGAGTAGAATAATTAAAAAATGAATGAGCGAGAGGGAGAGAATCGTATGTATGGAGAGAGGATTTTGTGAATTTGTATATAGTAGGCTACTCTCCTTCACAATGTGATGCTTTTACACTCCTCCATACCCAGAATGCATCTGAGCTTTCACTCCACCTCAGCTACCTGGCTACTCCTTTTTCGTTTTTCAGACCTTCGGTTTGTGAGTTTTAGATAGTTTTAGCCTGTGCTTCACAGGGTTATCTAAAGAGGAAGCAACATAAACAAAAGAAAAAATGTGCCAAAAAATGACAACTGTATATTTCTTCTTTACTTTACGACTACCTTAGTTATAATGTTCCTGAGCTATTAGACTCAATAATATGGTGCCATCTCCTGGAAATCTTGAGAACTACAGACATTTTTAGATACATTACATGTACAGCACCTTTTCTGGTGTGAATGGTCATTTTTATGTTTTCTGAGAATCCCACGTTGAGATTTGTATCAAAATCTCAATCTAAGTCATTATTATTGCAGGGTCTTGCGAAGGGTGTGGTTTAACTGTGTTCAGGGTTGTTATACAGTTTGAAAACACAGACAAAGAAGAACACAATACACCTGTTGATAGCAGAAAGGCACGGAGGACACAGCCAAGAGGACTCCTGATTGTCTGTGTTCCTTCACCTCAGAGGCCGTTACGAAAACATCACTCACTCTTAATGAGTTTACCAGAGGGTTACTTTTGAGTTTCTTTTTTAATCAACAAAGCACAAACTACATGGTGTAGAGGGAGTGGCGTAATCTTTTTAACAACCCACTGGATTCTGATCTTATCATCGGCCGGTGTTAATTTTCTCATCGTTTATGATCTCCTTTTTTGCACTGTGAAGTTTAGACCAGTGGACGTGTCTCCGCAGCGCTTCAGCCCTCCCTCCCCCCCGGTCCTACGCCCTTGCTCGACGCAGCTCTACGGTCAAACTAATTTAAGAAGCTTCCACTGGACCATGAGGCTATCGAAAAGGCTCCATGTGGCTTTAATCTCTCTAATCCGTAATCTGAAACCCTTCCTCATACGTGGGAATTAGTAAAAGATGCTATTAATATAATGGGAGGTAAACGTTCTCATTTCCATACAAAGCAAGAAAGGCTTGGGAAAGTGTTGTGGTTGAAGGGGGGGCTGTAGCCAGTTCTGAGATATATCCACCACAGAGATATATGTTTGTTATCTTACGTAATAAATTTATAATTCAAAGTTTAACTCTGTCATTGTCTTGTTCTGCTAAGAATTGTGTGAAATTGTGTGTATAAAGCAAGAACAAACCCAAGCAAAGCACCAAAATAATCTATAGAAATACAGATAGATCTATACATAGCTAGATAAAGAACTGCATGTACATAGTTGGATATGGCTTGTTTTGCTGTTGTCTTTCTCTCGTGTGCCTGTTGCCAGCAGGGTTGAGGGGTTCGTAGCTAAACAACGTTCCCCTGAGGAGGACCGGGGCATTTGAGAGCTCCCTGCCCGTGTGAGGAACCGACTTGCTACACGCAGACATACGGGTATGTGAGTAGATGTAGCCCCTTTACACAGAGGATTCATACGACTTGGTACACGCAGACATACGGGTATGTGAGTAGATGTAGCCCCTTTACACAGAGGATTCATACGACTTGGTACACGCAGACATACGGGTATGTGAGTAGATGTAGCCCCTTTACACAGAGGATTCATACGACTTGGTACACGCAGACATACGGGTATGTGAGTAGATGTAGCCCCTTTACACAGAGGATTCATACGACTTGGTACACGCAGACATACGGGTATGTGAGTAGATGTAGCCCCTTTACACAGAGGATTCATACGACTTGGTACACGCAGACATACGGGTATGTGAGTAGATGTAGCCCCTTTACACAGAGGATTCATACGACTTGGTACACGCAGACATACGGGTATGTGAGTAGATGTAGCCCCTTTACACAGAGGATTCATACGACTTGGTACACGCAGACATACGGGTATGTGAGTAGATGTAGCCCCTTTACACAGAGGATTCATAGGAACAACACTGGGGTCACTTAAGACTTATTGTGTCTGCTCCTTCTGAGTACCAGGGTAAATATGAAAAGGGTCTACTACTAAACATTATATACACCTGTTTTTATTATATATGGTCAATCAAAAGTCATACTTTAACAACAGCACGACAGCAGCTGCTAAAACCCATGGATCCCTAGAATAACTGCACGCTTCACTCCCACATCAGGAGCGCCTGTGAGGAGTAGTGGTCCGACCCCAGGCACGGTTCGCTTTGTGTGTGTGCGCAGGGCACTAAACACATCTCCAAACTTCACATTTCCATTACAGTACACAAACACCCAGATAAACATTGAATCGGTATTGTGATATATACAAATGCACTGGTCTTAATGTAAATATATCGCATGTTACACAAAGAATATGAGGTCTACATGACGACGCCACAACCTTGGTCAACATCCTTAAAGAAGAGCAGCAGGAGGGAAACACTCACTGAGCATTGCAGCTACAGGCCAGGGGGGGGGGGTCACTAAGAGACACAAAGAATAGTCTTCACGGCAGTGTTGAGATGAAACTGTCACAGTTGTAAATGAACATCCAGGTCAGGGATCTGAAAGCCTCTCCTGCCAGCGCTCCTGCTGCGGTCAGCGTGCTCCAGGCGGGCTCCATGCATGGCGGTCGGTCCCCAGAGAGGGCTTCAGAGGGCTACAGGTCCTCCTCCGCTGGGGCCGGGCCGGGGCTGGCCGACTTCACCGCCCCACAAGATGGGCCTTCTTCTTTCTCCAGCTCAAAGTTCTGAAAGCCCATAATGACACACAGTAGCTACATTTAGATATGTTTATAGATTTATAAAAATATTAGAGTGCCTCAGTTATAGACCAAAACGGTACTTTGTAGCTCCCCACTCCTCTTTAATGGTCTCCTCCATATGATTACTGTACCCTTACTGTACCGACAGTAAGGATATTGTTATTGCTCTGTCCTCTGACGATTCACAAATGTACTTATTGTGAGACACTTTGGATAAAAGCTTCTGCTAAATGCCCTAAATGTAAATGATTTCAATGAGGTCGGACGGGAAAACTAATGTAAACATGACCGTTGTGCCGGTCGATTTGGGATGAACTTGATCAGGATCACAATATAACAACTAAGTACCTCGAGTTCCTGCATGACTTCATCCATGAAGTCGCTGGGGTTCTGTTTGTAGTCCACGGCTCTCTTGATCATTTCTCTGAACATCTGTGGTCCAGACAAGACAAGGACGGATTACAGTTCATGTGACTAAATTTAAAAAGTAGTAACATAGGTGATAAAATAACTCAATTTAAAGAGTAAAGGTGCAGTGATAATTGTAATAATTGCTTCGTAAGTATGTATTATTTTGTAGAATATAACGCAATGAAAATAGGAATCCTAGAATGAGCCCTTCATCTCTCCACAGGGAGTGGAGTGGGGACTCTTCCATGGAGCCAACAGCGAAAAACACTCAAGGACAACAACATCCCTTGGGACGTGCCCACTCAATGCTGTCCTAGCATTGTGTAAGTACCTACTGGCACCTTACAGGCCAGTAGAGGCCACTGTAACTTCTCCTAGTCAATGGACAGGGAGGGGTGGGGGGTTATTCAGTAGGTTGCAATCTACAACCTCACCACTGGATGCCACCAAATCCAACACATTGCACCTTTAGGTAAGGTCCTGGAGGGAATGGGGGGTGTAGTTCTATGACACCAGAAACATCACCTTCACTACATTTGTTCCGTTGGCTGCAGACACAAAGTAGAAGGGGAGTCCCTGCTTCTTGCCGAAGTTAAAGCTTTTTTGGGTCACCTTCAGGTCAGCTGTGGACACAATGACAGATTAAGACAGTTTCTCTTCACCGAAACCTCGCCGCTTCAACGTGTCCCTTCATCCTGAATCACCAAGTGGAACAAAGCTTCTCCGTTCTGACAGTAAGTGAGAAAGGCAGTCAAAATATATAAAGACCAATGTCAGAAGATATTATTCAACAAAATGTCCATATTGTTATATATTCCATTCTAAAATATTGCGTCCACGTACAATCGGCATGTTTAACAACTATGAAACTGCTAACACACCGTCGATTTTGTTGGCTACCACACAACAAGGAATCTCCGGCCTGAACTCTTTCAGCTCCTTGTACCAGCTGGTGAGGTTCTTATACGTGACCTTTCTCTGGACATCAAAGACCTGGAAGAAGACCCAGGAAACACAAACAACCCAAAAAAATTATATGGCATTTTGTGCAGTATGGCCCCTAGAAGGTACTTGATGGGACACGACAAATGAACAGGAGGGCATTTGCAGCGGTAGGGCACTCAACATGATAGGGTATGGTAGGACAAGAAAAACTGCAGGGCATTGGACAAGTAGGATAATAAATATGTTGGGGCTTGGTGTGGTAGGGAGTACACGAACCAAGCTGGGGGGTTTGGAGCGGTAGGACACTAATCAGGGCAGTACTTGGTGCAGCAGGGAACCAATAGCACTTGTCAGATGCGGTTCACCTATTCCACATCTTCTATGAGTTGCTCTTGCTCTCTGATCTGGTTTGTTAATACAGTATATATTCCATTGCATTTTGTATTTGTTATGCACCGTGAGTTGACAATTTCAGTTGTAATTTAAACCTTATAAAAACAAAATTAAGCACGTGTAATACATTATAATATCAAACTCTTCTTTATTCTTTCTTATTTCCCACACACCCCTAGACTTTTAGTGGACTGCTGTAGCTGCCTGACCGGCAAAAAAATCGGGGGAAGATTTCCTACCATGATACAAGCGTGTGCTTTATGGTAATATGACGGATGCATGCTCAGGAACCTCTCCTGGCCGGCCGTGTCCCAGAAGTCTCCAAGATAAAACCAAACCAGGGGACAACAACATTAAATGAGTCAACGGTAGCACCAGCCTTCCATATTCGATTCCATTTAATCAATTTGATCAAGAGAAAAAAAGAAAGAGAAGCTGAAACCTACCAACCACGACAGACTTGTCCTCTACAGTAGTCAGGTACTTGTAGAGAGTCAGAGCATACGTAGACACCTGTTGGGGCCGACTGGAGCAAGGTTAAGAATCCTTTCCACTCAAAACGGGCTATGAGGTAGGATTTGATTATCATGAATAAGCCGTAATCACCTCGGTAGTGCTGAACCAGAAATCAAGTCATGTCTACTTTTTTAAACACACGGATATAACTTAAAGGATACTATTCGTCCATGAGAAACCTCTCCATCAGCCTAAATCAACGAGAAAAAGCAACAGCCAGTGACCAACATGAAGTATGACACAAACATTACAACACACAATATGAATGCATTTATAAATGCATAGATCGTTATGGCCTCATGTGCGAATAAAGTCACTACCTACTTTGATTTGCCAACAGCACTGTCTCCTAAACAAATGATCTTGACTTGCTCGTCAGAATCATATTTGTCCTGGTCCAGTTCAGGGATGCTGCTGGCGTCCCCGGCCATGGTGCCCTCACTTCAATGAAGGGACGTGTTGACACAGAAATGGTCCAAGGTTTCAGTGTTCAGGATCCTGACTCGTTGTGCTGCCAACTTAGCTTCCCTCTGGTAAGCTAACGAAGAGTCACATCGGACTGTTTATGAGTGATGCCGCTGAATTGACTTGTTCTTCGTCCATGTATGGTCAACTCTTTTGTTGGTGGACATTGTATGATCAGAGAAATGGTCATTCATCGTATTAAATCATACCGAGACTCATCATTCCCTCCAACGTTAACTTAACATTTGCATCGCACTCGCCCCATTCAAATGTAATAACTGTTAATAGTTGGCTAGCGAGGTGGATAATTTTGTGAATAGACTTAAGACGACAACCAGCATTCAAATATCGGCAAATTTGAAATGTAAGTAATACAGAGGAAAACGCGTCAAATCGTTACAAGCTATCTATCTTAGAATTAGGTTTGCATCTATGCTTCCTACGGCTTTGGTTTCTATGCAACGGAGACGCCCGAAGGACCACTCGGCCATACGTCACGTATAAGTTGGTCCTAAAAGGTGCCTGTCAAAAACAACAACTATGTAGCCGCAGTTTGATGGCCCTTTTTTGTTCCACAGCTTCAACTACGCATGAATAATTATTGCATTTCAGAAACATTCTTCCATTGGTAAGAAGATGCTGCTGTATGTGAACATACATAAATTAATAAATAAATGAATCAATCATTTTCTCCGATTTTTTTACAGAAATCAGATCGTAGAGTTAAATCCAGTCTATAGTTAAATAATTTAACATGATGTGAAAAATGGAAAAATTGCCGCTTGCTAAATTCGCACGGTATTCTGGGTCATTCGTCTCTTAGCTCCAAGTGAGGTACCGAGCTGGCTAGCTGCCAAGGGATGATTTTAAGGGAAATAGGCGCTCCCTCTTGATCCCCAAGTATTGTAGCACCCTACCCCTCCCGGGAACGCGCAAATTGTAGGGTTGAAATCCAGGGCTAGGGGGGATAATGGGACGGGGCCCTTGTTGCTATTGCAGCCCTTCTCGTCTCTATAATTACGAGTACGTGAAAAGCGCTATATAAATTGAATCTATTATTATTATTATTATTATTATAAATGGTCGGTGGTGGTCAGGTGATGACGGTGATGTCGCCCCTCTAGTGTCGGCGACGCGCTGTGCACCATCTCGGCCGCCTCCTGCTTCCCGGAGCCCTTTGTCATCAACGTGGGCAGGCGCCTTGGTAACGTGCACCGCAACTTCGCCGGTGTAAGTACCATATTGGCTCGGCTACCAGATCGGCTCGGGGTCCGTCGTCTGCTGATTACGTCACACAATACGCTATCTACAGCAATAAGGTATTTTATGGCTTAAATTAAAGAGCCTGTAATGATCTTTCATTTTGAACATAGACCATTCCCAACCTATCTGTATGGATAGTTTTCTTCTAAAAACAAAACATCCCTCGGAATCATCTTGGCTGTTAAGATAAGCCGTCCGTGTTGCCAGATTGGGCACATTTTCAGCCTGATTTGGCTACTTTGAATCACGTTAGGCTGGAAAAACGGGACATATGCCCAATCTGGCAACACAAACCGAAACTAGACAGACCTACTCGCGCTCACACATGTGCTCGCTGTGGTTGCTATGACGACAGCCAGAGCTACAGCACAAAACAGCCAATCACAACTGTCCCTTAGCAGCCAATCACAATGTAGCCTACGCCCATTCAAGCGTACAGCCAATGATATTGTGTAACGTAATCAGCAGACGACGGACCCCGAGCCGATCTGGTAGCCGAGCCAATATGGTACTTACACCGGCAGCCGCTTCTCGGACCACGCGGCTCTGCTGTCGGTGTTCCAGGCCTGGAGAGGACGCCCGGTATAGACTAGAGGGCCCTCACGTCACGTCCACAGCTCAGACATCGGATCTTAAAGGTCCCATGACATGAAAATCTCAATTTATGAGGTTTTCTAACATAAATATGAGTTCCCCTAGCCTGCCTATGGTCCCCCAGTGGCTAAAACTTGGGTTTGGTGAAAAACGAGCACTAGCTGTTCTGCTCGCCTTTGAAAAAACGGAGGCTCAAGCGCGCTGATTTGGAAATCTGTGCTCATGACGTCATGAGGAATCTCAGCTCCTCCCCTTACTCTGCCTGGCCCGCCCAGAGACGTTGGCCCGCCAATGAGACTCGACCGTGCGAGCGCCACATGTGTGTGTGTGAATACACACACTGTAACGCAAGTGTTTCTTGTCGGTTCTTTGACGTGTCTTGTATTTCCACAACGAGACTGTCCTGGGGGTTATCTGAGCCATGGTTGAGAAGGAATTGGGGGAAAGGAACTTTGGTTTGACTCGCTGAAGTACATGAACTGCGACATGCCGCCGGTTGCCGCGAGGCACCATCGCCCGGCAGCGGGCAGCCGGCAGCAGGCAGCGCGCGGTTCAGTTGACTTCAGGTTGATGTGAAAGTGGAAGAACCAGAGACGTCGCAGAACCCGACAAAGTCGTTTGTGATTCATAATATCGTCTGGAGGCGCACACAATATGTTATATGATATAGATATCTATGTATTATATGATATTATTTAGATATAGAGCTCCAGGACTGTAACGCAAGTGTTGTACACTTCCTTGTTATTTGGATAACCGTTCTGCTGTTGGTGTGATGGCGCAACACGTCGGACTCTCGTCTCTGGTATTTCTACAACGAGACTCGTATTGGGGGTTATCTCAGCCAAGGTTGAGAATGAATTGGGGGGAAGGAACTTTGGCTTTGACTCCCTCAAGACCATGAACCACGACAAGGAGGAGAAAGGGATCTTTGCCGGGCAGCGCTTATGCACCTCCGCCTCCGGCGGTGGTCCCTCAGCGGGGCTCAAGCGGGAGACATTCGCCGCCAACAATCCCTTTCTCCTCCATGTCGTGGATCATGTTCTTGAGGGAGTCAAAGCCAAAGTTCCTTCCCCCCAATTCATTCATTCGTGTTATGCGCCATCACACCAACAGCAGAACGGTTATCCAAATAACAAGGAAGTGTACAACACTTGCGTTACAGTCCTGGAGCTCTATATCTAAATAATATCATATAATACATAGATATCTATATCATATAACATATTGTGTGCGCCTCCAGACGATATTATGAATCACAAACGACTTTGTCGGGTTCTGCGACGTCTCTGGTTCTTCCACTTTCACATCAACCTGAAGTCGACTGAACCGCTCGCTGCCTGCTGCCGGCTGCCCGCTGCCGGGCGATGGTGCCTCGCGGCAACCGGCGGCATGTCGCAGTTCATGTACTTCAGCGAGTCAAACCAAAGTTCCTTTCCCCCAATTCCTTCTCAACCATGGCTCAGATAACCCCCACGACAGTCTCGTTGTGGAAATACAAGACAAGTCAAAGAACCAACAAGAAACACTTGCGTTACAGTGTGTGTATTCACATTGATGTGGACGTTGAAGAACCAGGAACGTCGGAGAACCCAACGCGGTCGTTTGAGATTCATAATATCGGCTCACACAGCTTTTGGCCGTGATAATATATATTATATGATATAGATATCTGTGTAGGCTATATGATAATATTTAGATATAGAGCTCCAGGACTCCCGTGTGTTCTAGAATATTTACAGAACACGGCTAAAGGCTGTGTGCGGCTCGCCATTGCGATACATCCACTGTAAACAGAGCGCATGGTGGCTGCAAGCTGCTCAGGGCCACACCCCCACCCTCCTCCTTGACACGCCCACCGAAACAGCGCATTTGGGGGAAGCTCAATGTGCGACTGGCTCGGAGTGGCTGTAACTCTGCACCACGGCTGAATTTAGGGAACGTCTTTGAATACTGTGTTAGTTGCCCACTAATACCTATATTAAAGAATACATAAAATAGCATGTCATGGGACCTTTAACCCCAGGAAACACATGGTTATCTCAAGACAACCTGAGGTTTACCTCACTTCAGATATCCTCTCCCACCATTGACTGCTTTAAGTCCAACTTAGACTTTTCTCCCAAGCTTTCATTCCACCATAATACCCCCCCCCCCCCCCCCCCTTCATTTTTCCTTTCTCCCCCCTGATGTCCCCATTTTATATTATTGTTGTTGTTAAATATTGTCAATGTTTTGTTTGTTTGTTTGTTAAAAACTTTGGGTCAACCCTGATGTGGTTTTTTAAATGTGCTATATAAATACAGTTGACTTGACTTATCAAAAGTCTGTCTGTCTGTCTTTCTGAAGCGCCTCAAAACGTCCACTCCACATTTAAATGATACATTTTCATGCAAAGAAAACTCAACATTTTCGTGAAGTTTTGATAATAAGTTTTTTCCAAGGGGAGGATAAAAGCATCGAAAGAGGTGTAAACCATTATAAATCGGGGTAGGCCTATGTGGAGAGTTTCAGTTATGCCGATGGGGAGATTGACGGTCTTGTCCATGCCAGTCGCAGGGAGCTTGACGGCACATACGAGACATCTTTCTCATTGTGTTTTCTCTACAGCCTTTAACTGAACAATTGCACAATAAACGGTCAAACTCTTGACATGATAAAATTATTATTTAAATCCACAAACAACATATGTGTCCAGGGCATATAAAGACTGGGACCAGAAAATAATTACTTTCTCTCAATTGAAACCCATTCATATTTTTGGTCCCATGGGCTCTACCGGAAGGGGCGTGACTTCGCCACTCTACTATTTAATGGAAAGAAACAAAACCACCTAACTATTGACTTCTAGAGTTTTTTATGTAAAATACAACGGCAAAATGAGACTTATAAATTTGAGACTAATTTTCAGTAGATTGTGGCAACCCCGATCCAACTGGGGGGGTCGAACCACGGCAGCTCCGCGGACAGGTAGTCCGAGGGAGGTATGTGCCGTTCAGCGCGGCGGCGCAGGAGCGCGCATCAAGCGCACCCGGGCAATCACGGACATTGAGATCACCTGGGGGAGGGAGACGGCAGAGGCGACCGAGCACGCACCAGACGGGCGAGACAGCCGTGTCGGAGACGCAGTAGGGGGAGAACGCACCAACCCGTACTAACGCCAATACGCTTCCCCCCAGGACTGAGCGCCGTCCACACAGCCAGACCAGGACCAGAGCCAGAGACAGACCCTTTTTACCCCATAAGAGGAAGAACTTTTGTTGTCTTTTGTTTTACCTTTTATTAGAGCTGTCAGTTAAACGCGTTATTAACGGCGTTAACGCAAACCAATTTTAACGGCGTTAAAAAAATTACCGCGCAATTAACGCGAATATTTTATTTACAAAAAAAATTGGCTCAAAACAAAGAAGCAGTAGCCTGACTGCTATGTTCAAATGACATTTGTTCAAAGCAGTCGTTTAATTGCACTATAGGCTCTTTTTTTGTATCGTCCTGTTTTGATCAGTATATGCCAATGTTGTTATCAATAAAAAATCATTTGCACAAGACAAGCCGATGCACTTCACCATGTTGATAAGAGAATTAAAATGAGAAGAATTATGGGACAAAAAAATCAAGGGATATTTAGCATAGAAAAATAATTTGCGATTAATCGCGATTAATCGTGAGTTAACTATGACATTAATGCGATTAATCACGATTAAATATTTTAATCGCTTGACAGCTCTACCTTTTATACAAGTGAGGTGAACGAATAAAAACCGTTCACCCGCAACCCTGTTTGGAGCGTCTCCTTTTAAATTCCCAGCCGCCGACGATCGGGGTTGCCACAAGATTCAAAGTAGGATTTCAGAGATGGATTGTTTGTTTGCTTGCTTTATTGTATTTTAGAAGTGGTATGCCCACTGTGCTTTGCCAATAGGCCCATGATCTTGTAGCAAAGTATTATCCATGCTGTTTGCCTGTCCTTTCCACTAGATGGCAATGAAGAAGCTTAAAAAAGATCCAGGGCTTGAAGTGAGATTCGGGGCTTCAGTCCCTAAAACCACCCTGTCATCACATTGTATTTGTATTTTTATTCTTAAGCGTAACGGTGGCATAGTCATGAATTGTTTTGATTACAGGGGACGTTTCTATAGCTAAAAGTAGAAGAAAATTATAGTTATCAAAGAGCGCGTGTTCCAACTGCACCGCCTGCTGGCTTGGTGCAATGCTCCCTTGTGCCGACCGTGCCTTACACAATCGTCTAGTACACCGCTAACGAAGTGCTGTGCAATGACTTTGTTTTATCAAGTAGACTACATCAATACTTTTATAAATAAGCGATCATAATAAAATGTGTTTTTTGTGGCATTACCAAACAATTTCATACCGTGACCCATTTTGTGGATGTACCTTTGGCATAGACGCACCAAATAACTTGGGCAGTAAAATATGTTTCGGCAATACGTTATCGAGTTAAACATTTCTCCATGTATATTGTTGACGAATGTAGTATTCCCCTTTCAGTCTGCGAACATATATCAGATGAAACAGAAAAGGCATGCATGTACTATACTCTTTCGTTGTTTAGTTGTTGCCATTCAACCACCCCTGCTGAAGGATCAGAAGAAGACCCCGCTTATAGGGAGGACAGACACCCCCCACGTTGGACCCCACTGAATTGACAGCAGGGATGAGTGAACATAACGCACGCTTCTTCATGTGTCTTCCTCCCGCTCCGCTCTCTAGAACCCTAATATAGTGCGGTTCTGATTTAATTAAGAAGGTGATGTGAATGTATTTCTGCAGTGACCAGTCTAAACAGTATTGATTCTCGGCCTTTACAGACAATTTTCTTTTTACCTTTTCTAGTGCTTGAGTGCTTGTGCTTACTGTTAATGGCCAATTCCCTTTTGGGCTAAACTTATGCGTAAAAAAAGAAAGAAAGATGTAATATGTCCATATAAATATGCATTTTGGTTAATGGTTATAAATCAGGGTGTAATCGGCCTATCATCCCGCCATCGAGTTGTGCACACATAAAAGACAACATTACCCGCCCCCACCTAAAGCATAGATTATATAGCTTATATTAAACTGTTTACATGCATGTTTGAACTGCTGTTATAGCTGTCAGGCATGACAGAAGCAATAGGAAATGCACTCTCAACTTTGTGAGAGATTCATAACCTGTGGTTTAATCTATAACTCCCCCCGAACACACACACACACACACACACAAGGAATTGGAACACGTCAATGGAAGGAGGTACAGTGGCGCCCCCAAGTGGTGGTCAGGGGGGGGCACAGCCGCCATGATAATGTCTGTTTACGTGAGTTGAGGCTCGAAGGGAGTGGTTGTTGGTGAGTGATCGCTGAGCTGCAGCGACAGTGAGGAGTAGAATTGATCCTCCATGACTCCCCCAGCTTCTGTCGCTGTCCTCTGTGCTGAAGTCTCTCCCCAGCCACTGTAGGGTCGTGGAAGGCTGCTCTGTCCCATCAGATCACTGGAGGCCGTGGAAGGCTGCTCTGTCCCATCAGATCACTGTAGGGCAGTGGAAGGCTGCTCCGTCCCATCAGACCACTGTAGGGCGTGGAAGGCTGCTCTGTCCCATCAGATCACTGTAGGGCAGTGGAAGGCTGCTCTGTCCCATCAGACCACTGGAGGGTGGAAGGCTGCTCTGTCCCATCAGATCACTGGAGGCCGTGGAAGGCTGCTCTGTCCCATCAGATCACTGGAGGGTGGAAGGCTGCTCTGTCCCATCAGACCACTGTAGGGCAGTGGAAGGCTGCTCTGTCCCATCAGACCACTGTAGGGCAGTGGAAGGCTGCTCCGTCCCATCAGACCACTGTAGGGCGTGGAAGGCTGCTCTGTCCCATCAGACCACTGTAGGGCAGTGGAAGGCTGCTCCGTCCCATCAGACCACTGTAGGGCGTGGAAGGCTGCTCTGTCCCATCAGATCACTGTAGGGCCCTGGAAGGCTGCTCTGTCCCATCAGATCACTGTAGGGCTGGAAGGCTGCTCTGTCCCATCAGATCACTGTAGGGCTGGAAGGCTGCTATGTCCCATCAGATCACTGTAGGGCTGGAAGGCTGCTCTGTCCCATCAGATCACTGTAGGGTGGAAGGCTGCTCTGTCCCATCAGATCACTGTAGGGCCCTGGAAGGCTGCTCTGTCCCATCAGATCACTGTAGGGCTGGAAGGCTGCTCTGTCCCATCAGATCACTGTAGGGCCCTGGAAGGCTGCTCCGTCCCATCAGATCACTGTAGGGCGGTGGAAGGCTGCTCTGTCCCATCAGATCACTGCAACGTGCAGACCTATCTGGCTTGTTCACCAGTGTGGCCGGGCTGGGCCAGGTACCTCCATCACCCCCCATAGCCAGCATCTTCTGCCAAGCGGCAGGACCCCCAGCCTGAGGACCACCAGCCCCCAGCCTCCCAGCCTGAAGACCACCAGCCCCCCAGCCTGAAGACCACCAGCCCCCCAGCCTGAAGACCCCCAACCCCCCAGCCTGAGGACCACCAGCCCCCCAGGCTGAAGACCCCCAGAACCCCAGCCTGAAGACCCCCAACCTGAAGACCCCCAGCCCCCCAGCCTTGAAGACCCCCAGACCCCCAGCCTGAAGACCCCCAGACCCCCAGCCTGAAGACCCCCAGACCCCCAGCCTGAAGACCCCCAACCTGAAGACCCCCAGACCCCCAGCCCCCCAGCCTGAAGACCCCCAGCCCCCCAACCTGAAGACCCCCAGTGTAAGCCCAGTGCAGGTGGATCTGTGTTGAATAGTCTCAGCCCAACCTTTAGGTCGTAGGTCATTGCATACGTCTTCACATGCAAAACGGTTGAACAAGCTGTCATAATATGTCAACCATATTTCCATACATTTCCATTTTTTTCTAAATCTGTCCTGAATCTTGACTTTCTCTAATGAAGGGAAACGTGTGAAGCGTTAGATCAACCAGCATAGCATTGGGTCCTAACATGCTCTTCTGATACTGACATCGAACATGATATATATGGACTTATAACATGAGCCTCTCTCATGGTGTCTTATCATTGATAACTAATACTGACACCTTATATGGGATATATTGAGCTCTAACATGGACCCATTACATGGAGGAACTTTAAACATTGACACAGGACAGCTAAAATTGGGCATTTTTGCCTTGACTGTTAGAACAGATATTATTTTTCGTTTCAACAAAGACTGTTTTCTTAATTGGAGCAATGAGCCTATGCTTAAACTAAAAAGGATGATCAAATATGAGTTGGACACTAGATGGCGTATGTTGTTTATGCACAAAAACAAAAACGTATGTTGCTCATTCATGACAATTCACATCGTACAATATCCAACCAATCAAAGTAGTCCTGAATAATGAATAAATCATCTATGAAAAATAAATAAAATAATCACATATTGTATCCTTCGACCTATCATATAGTAATCGACCTATTTACGTAGCCTATTCTACCATCATGAAATCACCAAATAGGATATTAAAAAGGAGCGTTCAATGCTATATTTTTGGATGGAAAGAAAACGTAAAAGTTTGGATGATATCAGCATTACATAAAATATGATCACTGGTTTCAAATGTGATAAGGATGTGGCAAGGATTACAATGGGGGGGGGGGGGGGGTGGCGGCAGAGAGACGCCTTGTCATCCTTGCCCTGGCATTTGAGAACAAGGCAATTCCCTTGTCACCCGCCTTCATAGTGCTCTTAAATACCACCCCCTGATCAGAGGTGGGTAGGAACGCGCTACATTTACTCCGTTACAAATACTTGAGTAACTTTTTGGATAAATTGTAATTTTAGGAGTAGTTTTATTGCAATATACTTTTACTTTTACTTGAGTAAATATTTGAAGAAAGAACGGTACTTTTACGCCGTTCCATTTGGCTACGTGACGGTCGTTACTTTGTTTTTTTAGATCTTTTCTTTTATTACATGCAAGATCTATTTTTATCACGTGAATATTCCTTAGCCTAAGTGAAGGAGTTCAAGTACCTCGGGGTCTTGTTCGCGAGTGAGGAGACTATGGAACGTGAGATTGGCCGGAGAATCTGAGCAGCGGGGGCGGTATTGCGTTCACTTTACCGCACCGTTGTTACGAAAAGAGAGCTGAGTCGCAAGGCAAAGCTCTCGATCTACCGGTCGATCTTCGTTCCTATCCTCACCTATGGTCATGAGGGTTGGGTGATGACCGAAAGGACGAGATCGCGGGTACAAGCGGCCGAGAGGCAATTGAATAACGCCTGCACACACACACAGGCACGCACGCACACGCAGTGGTAATCGGGAGAGTTGGGAGAATTCCCTGTGGCCCGTTAACGTTTCGGGGGGCGCCGGGTCGACGTCGCAACCAATTCGCTTTTGTCTAGGATTGTCTAGTAACTGAGCGCCCCCTCCCGAAGTGGCACAGCCCAGGTCGGCCTTGAACTGCAGTTGGTCAGAAAGACGTAACAGCTAATGACAACATTGAACTATCATGCAGGCACGAACAGAGTGACACACACACACACACACACACACACACACACACACACACACACACACACACACACACACACACACACACACACACACACACACACACACACACACTTTATTTTTAAAGGCACCCAGTGCAACTTTATGTAAACATTCAATGAAAAATAAACATTCAATTTCTAGTCTTTTTTACACGTAGTAAGTTTCAATAACTCCATACCATTACATATCGACATTCAAGGAGCAAAGATGAGACGTCGTTGTGTGGTGAGAACTGATAGAAAATCGTAAACAACAACAATCGCCGGTGGGGAGAAGCCATTTTTCCATTGACTGGAAGCCTGCTTTATTTATTGTAGGTTACAAAAAATAAAGAAAATGGCGGCATTGTTGTTGTTATCGATTTTCTATCAGTTCTCACCACACAACGACGTCTCATCTTTGCTGCTTGAATGTCGGTATGTAATGGTATGGAGTTATTGAAACTTACTACGTGTAAAAAAGACTAGAAATTGAATGTTTATTTTTAAGCCTCGAAAGTTGCACTGGGTGCCTTTAAAACTCTTATTTATTTTATTTAAAAGGATGTTATTTACATTATCTTTATTTGAACATAGCGGTTTTATATTTTGTTGGTGTCTATTTTGTACCGTTTGTGTTGCTCTGTTTATTTAAAAAATAAATCGGAGAAACTCAGTAGCCTACTTGTACTCTTGAGTACTTGAGTAGTCTTTTCACTGCATACTTTTTTACTCTTACTTGAGTAATTATTTTTACGAGTACTTTTACTTCTACTTGAGTAATTATAATCTTAAAGTAACAGTACTTTTACTTGAGTACATTTTTTAGCTACTCTGCCCACCACTGCCCCTGATCTAATTGTTGACTACACATTTTCTCGGTTTCACTGCTCGTCAATGAAACGTAAACGGTCGTTGACTCGTGAAGATACCGTAGATCCCAACGGTAACTGAAACACAATGGTTTGCTTTTGAGACTTTGGGAGATAGGCCGACTCGTGTCTTCAATTAATATAGATTGTATTATTATGTAACTTGTAGGCTTAAATTAGCTGATATCAGATGCCTTACCTGTATTGATATTGCACTGTTTGAGGGTCAGGCTGATTAGCAGTAGCAACTGCAGACTTTTATTTTGTGTAGAAGTTGATCTCGGAACTAAGCCAAATAGTCGTTCATTCAGAAAAACATATTCTTCTGATTTTTTTTCCTCAATTCTCAACACCTCGCCTCTGGTTTGTTGCTTCTCCTAGTAAAACAGCTGATCATCTCTACGCTGCTGGCAACACAGCTGCCCCAAACTACAGTCGTGCTCGGCGGAGTAGGATACGCCTTCCTGCTCTCTTCTTTCACGTTGCCTGACTACGTTTTCACAAAGGTAAGAAAAAATATATGCTTTGTTGAGAATGCATTTCAAATCAGTTGTGTTTGGTGAGAAACTTGGTGGACATGGGAGCTTTGAGGTTTGAAAGTGAGTCCGCGGCGCGAAGTTTTGATCTGATGTTCGTCTGATCCGTGTTCTGGTCGATGCTCCAACGTCATATTTTTTTGATCTTGTTTAGTCAAACTGCATGTGGTCAACGGCATTGGCCCTAATAATAACGTCATTTTTCATATTCGGATACACCTGCGTTATAAGTCCGTCCTCTGCCTCCTTGTTTGTTGACGCCTGTAGGAATGATGTAAAAGTTATTTTTGAGTTAGTACAACCACGTCGTCGAAGTAGTTGTACAGAGAGCTAGATGTAATCACTTGGTTTATAATAATTAATTCATGAAAACATCACACACACACACACACACACACACACACACACACACACACACACACACACACACACACACACACACACACACACACACACACACACACACACACACACACACCCCTGAATCCTCCCATTTGAATGGTGGGGAGTTTCCCTCCGCACCACTCAGAGACATCCCCTGCCTTCTTCATCCTCTCTGTGTCTGCATACGTTTACAGTCATTAACTGTACTTGCTGTGATTAATGGGGACTGATCCCATCTAGGGGTAGGGTGGCTGTTTGGTATGTGGTGTTATCTGACAGTTTGTATGTGGTCTTCACATAGAACTATGCATATCTGTGTTTGAGTTTCAACCAGAACAAAGTGCACATTACAACTCCATTACTGGAGAACTGATACCTCTACTACACATTCAGTTGTAGATGCCTGCTTTCTCCAGTTTGGGCATACTTGCTTTTAACTATACGTTCAACAACTGTTTAAGGTCTGTTTTTGTAGATGCTAAGAATGTTTGAGGGAACGGAGGCCAAGGAGAAGAGTGTTTGGTTGGTAATCAGTAAAATAAGACCTTTTGTATATGATTTTAATAGCACCTTTTTAAAAAATACATTTAGAAAGTACTTTAACATACACAATAACATTTACAAGCAGGGAAACGAGACGCAGCAATGTTGTAATTTCTTATCTAATCTAATCAATTTTAGAAGGACGTGAAAATCCATTATAATCAATAGACAAGATAGCAGAAAAGATCAGACAATGGTACTTGCTTGTTCATGTACAAGCACATTGTGTTAAGCACAATGCAGTTAAGCAACAGTGGTTAACCCTATATTTCAATCAGAGTTTCAGTTATCTCTAGTCACCCATTAATTGGTTCCTTTGTGTCAAGGTAAAATCAATAGTCTAAAACTATATCCATGAGGACTCATTGCTTGAAACTTATTTTGTTGTGTTTGGTTTTGACACGCTGTTCCATTGGCACTTTCACTATTTTTTAAGTTGTTTTACTATAAATCACACTATGATAGTTTTGTGACCCCTGCCATAGAGAATATAGTCAGCTTAAAATTGCATACCACAAACTATCTTGTACTTTTATCTAGTTGGAATTGTAATGCAACAGCCAATGTTGTGCATGTAAACTGGCGTACAATGTGGCTGATAAGAGGGCCGTTTCCAATGGGATCAGGGTGTTTGTGTACTCTGTGGGAAGGGTGGGAAGGTATGTGTGGATGTGGGCTTGTGCAAGACTGCTTGCAGCACACCCGTTGGGTTATGTCGTGCAGACTGAGAGCATTAGGAGACCAAGGAGAAGACTGAATGATCATTTGAGGAAACAGACATTTTAGCTGTAGTGCACTAAGGTCTGGTTGATGTTACTGTAAACACCATGAGAGAGAGAGAGAGAGAGATGAGAGAGAGAGAGAGAGAGAGAGAGAGAGAGAGAGAGAGAGAGAGAGAGAGAGAGAGAGAGAGAGAGAGAGAGAGAGAGAGAGAGAGAGAGAGAGAGAGAGAGAGAGAGAAGAGAGAGAGAGAGAGAGAGAGAGAGAGAGAGAGAGAGAGAGAGAGAGAGAGAGAGAGAGGTGTTTTCCAAGCCCTGTGTGTGAGAGAGGTCAGAGGAAGGAACGAGTGGGGCCAGAGTGTGTGTGAGGGCAAACAACAGCCATGGATGGAAGCGGACAGAAACTGTTAAGTCATCTACTATGGCTAATGTTTAATTTGACCAGTTGAATGGTTTGCCATGTTGAGAAGATGGGAAGAGTTTAAGCGTATGGACTTGGTGTTATCATCAATATCGACACAACCAAGCCTTTCTGCAATGTAAAAAAAAAAAAAATGTATCACTCACGCATAGTCGATCAATGACGTCATCCATTAACACAAATCTAGCTGTTTGATGATGAGGCAGAGTTTTGGTGTGGCCGTGTTGACTCGGCTAAAGTCTCCCACTAACCGCTGCTTTGCTGCTGTCTCCGTTGGTTCCTGGACTCTTGGCAAAAGAAAATCGCCCATCCTTTAAAGAAATGTTGGCAGAGGAGAGTCTTATTGTTACAGTGACTGATAGCGATCATAACAGACCCAGCCTCTGTTGGTACAGATGGAGGGAGAAAGAAAAAGATCACTTCCTGTTTCCCTGGCAAAAGTGATGCGTGTGTGCGTTCGCGTGTGTCTCTCTCTGTCTCTGTGTCTGAGTTTGATCCCGTGCCACGGAAAGGGAACATTGTGCTGCCTAAGCAACGGGACTGTTATGCAGAGTGGGCATCACGGGGGATCTTTTCAATGAGTCTAGCGCCGCAAGGAGCATCCAAGTTCACAAGCTTTGGCTGTCACGCAGCGACATCAGGGTCACCCTGACCCACTGCATTGTTTCATCAAGAGAAGACATTAACAGAACTCTCTGTGATGAAACCTCCGCTCTGAAGTCTGGGTTTCACTGGGGGATATCAACGCATTGTTTGGCTCTTTTTGTTCTTCTTGTTCTTCAAATTTCAGTGTTCCCTAAACTATGCCAGTTTAAGGAACACAATCTCAATTAAGTATTGAATTCAGTATTTTGAATAATGAGACCGATATCGTTTAGCCCCAGGGGCCGAGGAGTACCCAGTACCGGTCTCCAGTCGGCCTGAGGTGACGCGAGCGCTGATGTTCTCGGATTTTTAAAATATGAATTGACCATAGAAATCTAAAGGAAATTCATACTATTTTGGCAGTCGCCACCATGATAACCACCGTTAAGGTCAATGTAGGAGGCACGTGGGTGTGCTTTACAAAGACAGGAAGTCAAAGGTGGTCCTTTCCTGCGTGACTCTTGCTCTCTCCTGGGTCATTTCCGCTGGCATGGCCACAATGGGTGCACGTTTCCTTGCTGCTCATCTGCCCATGTGGGTCTTCAAGTCTGTGATACGGGGAGAGTATACTGGTGAACTCGTACCCATCCAAAGAGCCAAGCTGAGGCCACACGGAACAGAGGTGGCGCTGGTCGGAGTCGGTGGCCTGTTTGAGATGTGTCCTTATACGCTGCAAAATGCTTATTCTCATGTTGATGTCCCTTTTTGGTTTTAACTGTTCGCTTGAATAGAATTGAAAAACAAAAAGGAGATTCACTGCAGGCTGAATCTAACCAGTACGTCTTCAATATTTGTATTAACTCTGGGTTAAAATCCAAATGTACACCAATAAAAAACAACAACCGTGTCCACATATTATCCCCCGGGGCAGGGCAGTGGGACTGCGGGGGTAAGGTACACAGTGGGGGGGGGGGGGGGCAAGACAGGGGGGGCCCATGGGAATAAAATAAAAAAAAGATTGTCTTTTGAATTTTCTACCAACCCCAAGTGGTAGGAGCTGCACACTGCGCTCCGCGTCCCCCCCCCCCCCCCCCCTCAACAATTGTTGTCTACCCCCTACCAGCCCTCCGTCAACAAGGAGGCTGGTAGGGGGATTTCGGGGGGGGCCATCAGTACCTCCTGTATACAGGTCCCAGAATTTGGTGCTACGGCTTCTCCTAAAGTTAATGTTATTCCAACTCCAAATGGTACCAGACGCAGTATCGCATCATTCCACAGGAGGGCGACCCATAACAAGGACCAAGTCAACAATAATATTCTTGTCAATTCGCGCCCGTCTTTTGTCAAATCAATGTCGTACCTCATTCATCGCTTTTTAAACATGGTTTGTCCCTTACTTTTTAGATGTGCTGCATAAAGTCTTGGATATGGCATTGTTCCCTTTAGATTTAAGACGTTTTAAAATTAAATTTTCATAAACATTTTAATACATTTTAAATATGTATTTAATTTCATATGCTGCATTCCCCCGTCCCCCTTATGATTTATCAGAACCAATATGTTGCACTACATGATTTGTTTTCATGTGGAATTTTGCATTCATCTTTTTTATCTTTAAAGGTCACGCACATTTTATTGAATAGGTTTCGTGATCAATATGCAGGCATTGTATCGACCCACCAATATTGTATAGCATTCTCTTTTTAAACCTGGTACTTCTCTGACAACTTCTATCCTTTCAATGCAGCCTGGCTGTCTATGACCTTTCCTCCCCTCAGTCAAACTTGGGAGGGGTTTCACTCCCCTGGGTGTCTTGGTCCGTCCTCTGGCTTATCTTCTCCTGGACCCTCCTCTTTCTTGTCGGACTTATTTCCCACCCACCCGGCAGGTTCCAGTAAAGATTCATATAACCCATTCCTTATCTGATCTGAATATGTGGATCAGTGTTCCCTGACTCTTGAACGGTATCACAAAGTAGGCTGCGGTCAACCTCTGGGTTCACTCTCTCTGGATCTCTTACTGTAAGGTCTGGCACCGCCTTCCTGGCCCGCTTCTTCTGATGGGCGCGAGCTAGACGTGCGCTAGCTCCTGATGTTTCCCAAACAAGGTGAAGAACCTCTTTCCTAATATCTCTTTCCATCAGCACTTCTATTCCGTTAGCGCTCTTCCTTCCTGAAGCCCCTGTTCGGCCTCTGGCTCACGCTGTCTCTGTCTCCTTCCTGAAATGTAGTTGCCTTGTTATTAAGATTTCAGTTTACTGGCGCTTGTTCTCATTGCCGTGCAGTGGCTTAGCACCCTGTCCTAATGCACTCTTGGCCATTCCCATCACGTATCCCTTCTCAACCTTTATTTACTAGAAATGGTTAATGCCCTCTGAATATGGGCTTTAAGAAGAGATGGAGAGAGCAGGAGAGAGCAGGAGATGGTGAAGGGAAATGGGATCTGTGACATAGACTGCCTGGTAGATCACTTGACCTCCCTTGAGAATTGGTATTTCCTCACTTCCTGTCCTAGTTCACCTCCTTTCATTTCTTCTGCTGATTGTTTTCCCAGTCGTGACCTCCCGCCTTCCCTTTTACATGTTTTATTGTGTTCATTGCATAATCAATTGCTGCAGACATCTTATTTCTTCCTATAAATGTCCGACCTTATCAAACAGCATTAATCACTGGGAGGTTTCTGGAACGAAACTCGCGTTGAGTTGCCTGTTTGGGTCACATGACTAAAATCCTGAATCCATGATGGTAGGGGAGGGGGGAGGCTGTCGTTCATGAGTCATGGATTGTATGTTTATTATATGAATATTAAAGTTTTATCCTCCAATTATTTCAGCTTGTATGTACACAGATATTAAACAAAACAGACCCGTATCCGTCTGTAGTGATGCCGATCTAACTGGCTGACTCAACACTTTGTCATGTCTGTAGTCCCTGACCCACGTCCTGTACTTCATACACCCGCTGAATCCACTCACTGTGCGGACATTCAGAGAACTTTCTGAATGGATGTTTGCGCACAATGCCTTAATCAAAGGAGTTCATCAATGGGTACCCGCACACACAAACACAAAAACACACAATTACACACTGCATGGTTATTTTATTGTGGTAGTGTGCCATGAATTTGTACAATGTGACTCCTATCAGCTTACAATTTAACTTTAAGTTGAAACCAACTGCATTAATATTTCAATTCACTTATTGGACTATAAAAAGGTCACTCACTCACTCACTCACTCACTCACTCACTCACTCACTCACTCCTTCACTCACTCCTTCACTCACTCCTTCACTCACTCCTTCACTCACTCACTCCTTCACTCACTCCTTCACTCACTCTCCCCCCCCCCCCGTACCGGCCCAGTACCTGATGGAGGGTCCTTGTGTGTGTACATTCCTGAAGCCAGATTAGTGTGAGTCCAGCTCTGGTGCATGCAGTCCGTGGGTGCCTCACTACACTGCAGCCGGTTGCATAATGTCGGGAGCAGTGACATTACAATAAGCCTGTTGTCGGCTGTGTAGATGGATACTGTGCCCATATGAATGAGTGCCACTGAACGCACCACAGCGTATATAAACCCTGTGTGTACGTCATTTTGATTTGTCTGCTTTGATTGATTGTTACAATCAGCACTGGTTAGCACAAGGCTTTACAACACATTTTACTTTAGTAAACACACACACACACACACACACACACACACACACACACACACACACACACACACACACACACACACACACACACACACACACACACACACACACACACACACACACTAGTGGTCCAACTTGAGGTGGGCAGGCGGCCTCACACACTTGTCCCTCCCCATTCATTGCATGACATCACCCAGCCAGGGTTGCCTGGGTAACCGGCTATTCATCTTAGCGTGGTCTGGCATAGGCGGTGTCACACACACTTACCCTGACAACGGTGCGCAAGAGAAAGTGTGTGTGTGTGTGTGTGTGTGTGTGTGTGTGTGTGTGTGTGTGTGTGTGTGTGTGTGTGTGTGTGTGTGTGTGTGTGTGTGTGTGTGTGTGTGTGTGTGTGTGTGGAGGGGGGGGGGGGGGGGGGAGGATAACATGGGGGGCAGCCATTCAACAGGCTGTTGTTTATAGTTTGTGTAAAAAATAAAATAAAAAAGTGCTCCGGCCCGAGCTTGAGTCTATAATCAACCCTCCATGATCTATCTTCACCCAACGTCAGACAACCACGCATCATCTCCATCCATCCAATTGTTTCCGTGTGACCCGTTCAATGTTATTAAAACGTTGTATGATAATGAGCCACCACTTTACCCGCTGAACCACTTGCCGCCGACCGCCCATCCCCCTACCCAACCCCATCTAAATGCGAACACCCTCCCGGAGAAAGAACCAGAGATAAAGAGAGGGAGAGTCGGAGAGTGAAAGAGGGATAATCAGAGAGTCGGAGTGAGTCGGCGGGTTATTCATTCATCGTCAGGAGTTTTGCGCAACGAGACGACACTGCTTTGTTTAGTGATTTGCTGAACAAGGGTCGCATTTCAGATTATGTGTCTTGGAAGGACGTCTTGCACCGGCTCGGACCGGACACAATCCGTCGGACTTTGAGTGAAGCAGCGTCCGGAATCTCAGGACTTCCAATTAGTCAGCTGCAACCTTTTGCCCACAAGCGCCTTTTGACACCCCAAATATTTAGCGCGCCAGTATAGCGACATTATCGCAGTACCGAAACCTCTCTTTAGATAGGTAGGCTACGGCGGTTCCAGAAGAACTGAGGACGGCTTATTCCTAGGTCTCTCCTCCAGTCTCCATTGCAGCTTTGGAGATAAGGATTGCAATTGGGAGGGGGTGTGCGCTACTCCTCGGTTGACAGAAGAGACGCACCGAAACACACTGTGACACACACCTCACACAGACCAGGAATTCTGTAGCCCGGTGACCACATTTGGGGATCTACTTATTTCTAAGAATATTCTTCGACGACGCCAGTAACAGATGGATACGGATTACGGATCCGTGCGCTGAGCTGCAGCACCGATGAGCCCGCGGGACACGTAGAGACTTTGCTGCACCGTTCTGACCAAGAGTTTTCATCTGAAGTGACAACGAGGGAGAGAGGACAACCTCACCGCAGCAATCATGTATGTTGGTTGAATATATTTGTCATCACCTGTTTCTAGCACGTTCAAGTTCGCTTTACATGTGAGACTATCTAGGCTATAAGGATTTGTGATGTGGGCTAATTTACAATGTAGAAAAATCACCCTGTGGAAAATAATCGTGGCTGCCTAAAAAAGTTGTTGGGATAAATTCACCAAAAAGGGGCGAAATAATGTTTTAATTTAGGTCAAGATGCTTTTTCTTGAAATAACACTATTTGTCGCGTGTGTGTGTTGGCCTACCTGTGTTTGTGTGTGTGCGCGCTTGCGTGTGTGGGAGAACGCACACATGGCTATCTCCTCATAAAGGGTGTATGTGTGTACAGTGCAGGGCAGGCCCGTGCAGTCAGTGATTCTGACTCTTTCTAATCACGCACGTCAGAGCAAAACACTCATGTAGGCCTACTGTATATTAGCAATAGACGCTGGACTTGAGTCATACATTTGAGAGGTCCAGTTGACAGACTTTTAGAAAACGGTAGCAAGTCCCAACAGAGCCGTGATGCAGGCGCTATCTCTCCATCTGTCTTTTGTCTCATGGGCCAAACCCATCCGGTGCGTCTCGGGCCCAAAGGAAGCTGAACTTTGCTACATTCTTCACGGAATATGACTGGACATTATTACCGTGTATTCTCTGTGCAGAGGAAATTACCTACTCCACGCCCCAGAATCCTTCTCTATATACCTCCACCCTCTCCGGCAGATCTCTATTTATAAGTCCTGCTTCACCATGACTCAATGGGTTGCTCTAATGGGCTGAGAGCCGGCTCCTTTCAGTGGACCTCTGGACACCAGTCCCAAAACCCCTGGCTGTTCCTAGCCAGGCTTTGCCCAGATCAAACATTTTCAGAAGTTGGGACACCACTGGCAGCACGTGGCACTCTGAACATTAACTGGTGTGTGTGTGTGTGTGTCTGTCTGTCTGTCTCTCTGGTGTCTGTCTGTCTGTCTGTCTGTCTCTCTGGTGTCTGTCTGTCTGTCTCTCTGGTGTCTGTCTGTCTGTCTGTCTGTCTGTCTGTCTGTCTGTCTGTCTGTCTGTCGCTCTGGTGTCTGTCTGTCTGTCTGTCTGTCTGTCTTACTGTAGGCCTTTCTTCAGGGCCTCGTAGACCTCGTCCAGTCTCGTGTGTGTGTGTGTGTGTGTGTGTGTGTGTGTGTGTGTGTGTGTGTGTGTGTGTGTGTGTGTGTGTGTGTGTGTGTGTGTGTGTGTGTGTGTGTGTGTGTGTGTGTGTGTGTGTGTGTGTGTGTGTGTGTGTGTGTGTGTGTGCGCGCGCGCATGTGTGTGTTTGACGCTTTTCCATTTTAATCGAAGCTGTGGGGAAGAGGTGTGGTTCTTCCGGAGGTCGTTGCCTATAAATGAAAGCGTAGGTTGGCTTCAGCTGGTTAACAGAACAGCGTCCGGTTGCTATATCCATTCGGACTGGTAACAGTTCTGAGTGGGTCTTGCAGAACAACAAAGATTGACAGCATTTCTGACATTGCTTGAAAACAAAGTGTGTGTTATGTGACTCAATTACTCACTCACTCACACAAACCAACATTCGATACGGTTGAACACGCGCACACACACAAACACACAACTCGTACAACAATAGTTCCTTTTTAACCTGTCCTGCATCCGAGTGTGGGAAGACAGGTACCCTCACAAACACATGCATGCAAACCCACATGCACAAATACGCAGGTGACACACACACAGACACAAACACACACAAACAGACACACACAGCAGGTCTGCGTGTGAACAGTAGCTGCTTTGTGCCTGCTCAGGGCTGAGCAGATGGGAGCAGAGTGCTCTGTCAGAGGAGTTAATTCAGCTAATGATCAGGTGGGCGCGGGCGTCTCACGGAGACAGCTTCCCCATTCCCACCCAGCTCCACCATCGCTTCTGGACTCTCGTCTATCGATTCCACCCATTCCCCCGGAGCGGGTCTACCGCAGCCGTCGGCCCACGAGAAAACATTCAATTTGTGTCCGATGCCTGCAGGGGACTGGACACAGGATTATTGTAGAAGGTTATCTTTATTTGTTTTATGTGTGTGTGTGTGTGTGTGTGTGTGTGTGTGTGTGTGTGTGTGTGTGTGTGTGTGTGTGTGTGTGTGTGTGTGTGTGTGTGTGTGTGTGTGTGTGTGTGTGTGTGTGTGTGTGTGTGTGTGTGTGTGTGTGTGTGTGTAAAGGTATCGCTCCCCATACATACCACAACAAGCCGCGTGCTCTCTCTGAAGTTAATCACTTCCTGTTGTTGACTGCACTTCCTCTAAAAAACGACACACACACACACACACACACACACACACACACACACACACACACAGTTTACAAGGCCATAAGGAGAGTTGAGGAGCTTGGCTTTAGGGTGCTTGGGATGTTTTTAATCTATGTTAAACAGGCTACTCCAACCTACTCATTGCTATGCTCAGTTTACTTCAGGGATACCCCTATGATATTAAGTTGTACCAGACAGTGGGGCCTTCGACAGTGTCGAAAACATATGCATACCGTCATAGATCTCACTGCATGAATACTAATATATATACCTCCTCCAAGATGATGGAGCCTGTCTCTCCCCACACAACACATTTGAACACAATTTGACACACCTGTGGACATTTAGTGTTAAACTGCACTCGTATGCTGTTCTCGTTAACCGTCTGTCTGGAGATGGGTTTGTAACATTGACAAACACATTACTTTGCGAAATAGTTAAATGTGATCTCAACAACCTCCTCCTTCAAGACCAAAACATTTGTATTTATTTTTACACAAAACCAATATCCTCTCCCCTATCTTGACCATGTTCATCGATGCTCGGTGCCAACCAACGTGCTGCTTGGCTTCATAATGGATGTAAGAAGCAGTGAGTGAAGAGAGCAGTCGTAATGGTAGCCAGTAACACACCAGCAAATGGTCCGGTTCAATCACAGTTATTAACAAGGCAGGAAGACGACTAGTTTGGACCGTGACATGACTTGAGATTTGGTGTGTTTACGACAGAGAGCTGTTATTAGTATGGCTGCACTGGAACACACACACACACACACACACACACACACACACACACACACACACACACACACACACACACACACACACACACACACACACACACACACACACACACACACACACACACACACACACACACACACACACTGTCGCTGGCCTCCTCTTGCTTCCAGGTAAACAAAGTGTGTGTGTGTGGAGACTGGTTGCACAGGTAAGCTCTGTCCAAACACAAACAGAAGTGGCCTAACGGGACAAAGTACAAAATGCTTAGCAGTGCAAGTTAAACCCGCACTGGTCTCCCCCAACGAGGACGACTGCCACTGCTCAAGCTCAACATGTTTCTGTTCCCCGTCCTCCAGGATCCAGGTAAATAGCATTGTACTCCTCCGCAGCAGGCGTTGGTATGTGTGTATGTCCTCCATGCCTAGCCTAGTGCTCTTCTCTTCCCATGGTGGTTGGAAACGTGTTTAGAGCAGTGGTCTGTGTGGTTGGCAACAGGCCTAGCATGGCAGTGGGAAATGTCTGTCCTATCGTTGCAGTCAGAGCAGTCTTCACTCAGTCGTGTTCATTAACTCATCTATTTATGTCAGCACAGGAGGGGGGGGGGGGGGGAGAGCGCTGGTTTTATCACCAACCACACTGCCTCTTATTTTTTACTGATTATTTATGATTGCAAACCAGGGAAGGGCTCAAACCGTTACCTGGTGCTAAATGTGTTTACAATTCTAAACACACAGCAACTGTGAGGTCTGGAATATGAAGCTACAACTCCAGTGAGAGTCCAGTTAACAGATTACTATACTCGAATTCAACATCTGTGTCGCCCTCTTTCTCTGTCTGTCCTTGTACCTGTGTGTGTGTGTGTGTGTGTGTGTGTGTGTGTGTGTGTGTGTGTGTGTGTGTGTGTGTGTGTGTGTGTGTGTGTGTGTGTGTGTGTGTGTGTGTGTGTGTGTGTGTGTGTGTGTGTGTGTCACCTTTTTGTGCGCACATGTGTCCCTGATTTACATTTAAGAGGGCAGGATAGTACAGTAACTCTGTCGATCCCCAATACCCACAGCCTTGGGGAGAACCCTGTGCCCTTATGTCTGAAATAACCAGTTGTCCTATTCGTCTTCAGAATTCAGTAAATGTACAGTTCATGCTTTGGGCTTAAAGATAATTTTGATGCAACTTAAGGGACACCTCAAACATTTCCCCCAATATGCACGCCATAAAAGGTAAAAGGAGATGTCAAACCTAGTCTTAAAAAGTGTTTAACATCGAGTAGCAAAAAACATTTGTTTAAGAATGTAACATACCAAATCATGTGTCTTTAATAACAGCAGTTTATGTCCAATCGGGCCTGCACCGGTCATCCCTCCCACCATGGCTTACACACCAATGTCTGGCCTGATAGTATATAAGGTCAGAATGTCATTGTGAGGCTTAAGGCTTGCATCTCATCCTAAACATCTCAAATGTAAGTCCTTAACTTAAACATCTATGTTGTAATGGCTCTAGATGACTCTTTCCACCCTAACCTAAACATCTCAAAGGCATGTAGATAAACCAGACGGCGAGAGGACTGGGAGGAGCTGGAGGTGTTTCTGCTAATCCTCCGTTACACCACGTCTGTCTCAGCCCAGTTTCTGCTCCGCAAATCTCCCTTTTCATAATTTGTTTAACTTGGGTCCGAAAAATGGGTCACAAGATCTAATTAATATTTCCTCCAGAATTATTAGAATCATACGCAGACCCAAGGAGATAGACTAAAATGCAGCAGTCAGAAATAGACTGGACTTTTAATGAGATCCATCACCATGGACCAAACCTTATTTAGCAAGGTCCCAGAACGACAATCTAAAGCGGTGGATGGGAGCTGGTGCTTAAGATAGTACTGCTGTCATGTCTCTTTAAATATTAGTATATTGCTCTAGTCTGTAAATATCACGGACCCGTTTTACCCAAGATATCGCTTACTAGACTACATTATTATGGTCAGAAATAAAGACCTGTTTGTTTCTTCTCCAAATAGACTGCTTCCGGCTCTCACAAATTATAGTGTTGTCATGTTCACAGATTCTCCACACATGACAGTGTGGAGTCTTTGGTGTGAGGCCGAGGAGCGGGTATTAGATGAGTTATGTCCAATGTCCAGCTGCATTTCACTGATTAAGGCTCTCATGGATTAGGGCTGTTGTCATGGCTAGGTGATGACACGTGTGTGTGTGTGTGTGTGTGTGTGTGTGTGTGTGTGTGTGTGTGTGTGTGTGTGTGTGTGTGTGTGTGTGTGTGTGTGTGTGTGTGTGTGTGTGTGTGTGTGTGTGTGTGTGCACCATGCTGGGACTTGACACTCACATGACGCATTAGTGATGCTGTTGTCCCTCAAGAACTTATTTTAGCCTCAAAGACAATAATCATTGATGCTCCCAGACTACTCTCTTCAGCCCAAAGTACAGACGCCGTGTATTCCGGTTCATATTCGAAGGTCGATCCCAAAAAGAAATCATGTTGTTTTAAAGGAGCACATGAAACATGGCTGTAGCAGAGGCTGTATTTTATCGCTGGCTTCCTCTGATTCAAATCTATTTCGGACGTGAGAATTGTAAAACAAGCATCTCACCCGACACATTCGTGGGCTTTGGGCTAAGGACACAAGAATCCTCTTGTATTTATTTAATCTCACTGACTAATGAAGGGATATTTATTTTGACATTTAGCAAAAACAAAAGTCTAAAAAACACTTTTTCTATTTGTACTGAGAAGGTTATGTGTCTCGTATGTACATTAACTTGGTTAATTCATGGAAGAATATCATCAGGGCGAGATCAAAAGGTTTTTATTGTTGGTTATTACTATTCATTACTGTAGGTGGTTAATAACGTGTTCTATGTGTATGAACTGTATTATTATTATGTTATTATTATGTTGTATGTATTGGAGACACTTCAGACACATCTGAAAGCCATTAGCCTACACTAGCTAACTAAGCTAGTGGTGCTCAAGTGACAGTTAAGCTGCTTATTGGCCAGCTGGAGATTACCCTAGGAAGCAGGGGTCAAATCCACACACACACACACACACACACACACACACACACACACACACACCCCTCTACACCTTTGTACCGTCACCCTGAACATCATGTATAACCCGGTCCTGTATTGTTGTCCATTACGAAACAGAATACAACGAGGAATCCAATAATAAAAAGGACAATATGAGTCCAGAATGTACCGTAGGCGGACCGTACCGTCAGGTGTCATCAGTTAGATTGCCTGCAGGCTGCAGCGCTGCGTGACCCACTGGGCCAGGGGAGTGAGTTCCTGCTGGCTGGCAGCTACTCCAGTCCTCCATATGTCTGGGGCTCCTTAATCCACTCAGTGAAAACAACGCATCGTCCTCCTCCCGCTGGCAGCGTCTACACGCATGTCCCGAGAACCTACCTGCTCCCTGCAGCCCGCCATAGGGGGGGGTGTGTGTGTGTGTGTGTGTGTGTGTGTGTGTGTGTGTGTGTGTGTGTGTGTGTGTGTGTGTGTGTGTGTGTGTGTGTGTGTGTGTGTGTGTGTGTGTGTGTGTGTGTGTGTGTGTGTGTGTGTGTGTGTGTGTGCAAAAACATGGCTGCGCCAATAAAAGTCTGCCTAATGTGGGACTCAGTTTTCGACTAACTCGATCACTGCTGTGCCTGGGGTTGGGCTGGAAAAATGGGAGAAAGTTGATCAATTCAGATCCTTGATTAAGGATTTGGGAGTCCTCTGCCCTCACTGATGTTTGTGTTGAAGCATGTCGCCTGTGGTGAACTGTGCAACAGTGGTGGCAGGAATCAGAATACAGCTAAAGGTTGCGAGGAATTCAACGGCGTTTCAGCTACACTGAGTGCTTGACTGTTTTTGTGAGTTGGACAGCTGTGCCAGGGATCAAAGCAGTTTTCCAAGGCACAATGAATATTACACATTATTGTTGAATTGTAGCATGGGCATATGAAAACTAACCTTCACAAATCAAAGGAACCATATTAGCCATATAGGTAATCTGTGAGTGATGTGTTTTAGAATGCTCCAGATAAGCCTAAAGAGGTATTCAACTCTTATTCACTGCCCAGTACGAAGTCTGCCAGTCTGCTCAGGCATTCTAACTGCTAAAAGTTTCATGGATTTTGCTATTATGAGATTCCTCTTTTATTCTGCATGTTTGTATCCAACCACTTATTTTTGTGTGTGAGTGTAGGAGGATGTGGGGGTGGGAATGATTGAGAGGGCCTAAGATACTCAATGTTAGTAGAGAGCAGGTACAAGAAGATTGTATACACGATGAAAATACTACTACTGTGTAGAGGACTGGGTGCTGAGCAGAGGAGACAGGGAGCTAAGCGACTACGGGAGGAAAGGGGAACGATAACCGTAGCAGGGTAGAGATTTGCGTTGAACCCAGATATTTGCTGACAGTGTTGGACTTTGATTCTACAGAGTTGTAAAATGGATTCATCCTTAATGGACCTTTTTTATGAATCAGCCAAGACGAACCTGTACTGGCATTTTTTCTCGCACTTTTTAAGGGCCTCATCAATCTTGAACTTTTGAAAATTGTCCAACCATGACGCTCCCTTTGGACTGAAGAGGCAAAGAGAGGGCACTCACCCCTGCAGGGAGGCCCGATGGGAAGGCAACCACTTTGAAGTTTTAAGGCGGAAAACGGAAGTTGTTGATTGATGCTGTATCAGTTTCTGTGTGTCTGTGTGTGTGCATGGTGTCTTGTCTCTGTACTTTGTTCCCTTTAAGGGAATATATGCAAATAGTGTCGCAAGAGCTGTGTATTGAACCTAGAAAGAATAATATATATATAGTATATTGTTGGAATCTACTTGTAAAACACAAGTTTCTCTTTCAACCCTTCTAGACCAAGTTGGTTTTGTTTTACTGCTTCCAACAGTTCCCTAAATTTTATATTACTGTGCAATATGTATAATGTTTCCTGCACATTATGCAACCATATAATGTGTAGGGAAACCAGTGTGTTTGTGTAGGAGGGTATTTAGTACATTTAGCCCTAGAATTTGTTTACTAATCTGTAGGCAGGAGTTCATGGGTTCTAATCCCAGCCAGAGCAAGACATCAGGGTTTCAAGACAAATGTAAATGAGTGACTGTGCAGGAACGGATTGGTGCAGGACAAGTTTTGTATTATTCACACATTTTTGTGTCCCAGACAGATAAAGCCAGTCCTTTGTGCTGCTCCATGCGGTGGTCCTTGTTTCCAATGAAAGCTGCCATTCTGTCCTGTCCCTGGTCTCCACAGATAACAGGACATGATTGGTGCTATCAGCTGCAGCTATTCACACAAAAGCGCTGCGAGCAGGAGCTGCAGAGCGGCGCTGCATACGAGCAGAGGAGGGGTTTGAGCGTTGAGGAGCCCAGTAGAGGAAGGCCTGTTGGGTTGGCCTTTAAAACCGTCATGCAGGCAATAATGGTATAAAAGGGTCACTTCCTTAGATGATTAAAGCCAAAAAAGTTAAACTCCACGCCGTAAAGGAATACAATCGGGTTAGAATGGTAAAGCAACTTTCCTATAACACACACCCACTACTTCTGGAGTTTTAAGTATCTTTAAACGTAGAGGTAGATTGGAATGGTATATTGCCAAACATATCACAATCCTAATATCTATGAAATGACAACATATCGATAGTCACTATCATAATATCTATGAAAGTGAGAATATCCACACCATGGATATATATACTATATATCCATGGTGTGCTGTGCAGGCCTGCCCCCCAGAGGTGGCCTGTTCAGGAGGAGACAGACTGGTGTCCCTGCTCTCCCAGCGCTGGCTGAAGGGATCAGAGCCGGTACTCACATCACACCCTCCTCCAGGCTCCCTCGGCTCCTCTCAGCCTCGGGGGCTTTCTCAGGGCGTCTCCCCGTGCGTGGGTCGATCTTGCATTGCTTTTGATTTTGTTCTTCGCATAAATCCTGTTTAGATTTCCCTTTGCCTAATCCATTCAAACTGAGTGACAACATAGACTTAAGCTCATTGCAGCTACATGGGAGATGTAGTCTTCCCTTTCACACGCACACAATTCATTGGATGAATTTCACAAACGTGTGTGATGGCGGCGGGCCCTTTAGGCCTTCTTGTACTCCTCATGTTGATTACATCAGGGTGTTCAATCATATGCCAAATGGATTTAATCTACGAGGAACGTTTTTGCCACTTTCAGTTTTCGATATTAACGTAAAGAAAAACGTTACGTTTGTAACCTCTTTGCCCAAAGAACGAGGCTAGCCCAGGAAATGATACAAGGCTTGCATGGGTTACAACTTTACACGACATATATACATACATTATTTTATTATCATATCGATTTTTTTATTGTTATTTTTTAACTGTTGCAATGCCGAGGAGCCCAAAAAAACTTCGAGTCACTTTGGGTATTTT
Source organism: Gadus macrocephalus (assembly GCF_031168955.1). Taxonomy (NCBI): domain Eukaryota; kingdom Metazoa; phylum Chordata; class Actinopteri; order Gadiformes; family Gadidae; genus Gadus; species Gadus macrocephalus. The sequence goes on along the minus strand of NC_082390.1, from coordinate 497,829 downwards.
TCATTTAATAACATAACATTGTAATACTGTTTTACATCTGTTTTATAACTAACACCTAATTTGCCATGTCTGTCTTAAAGACATTTGTAATCTAAAAGAGACTTGTCTGTCAAATACGATGAAAAGACGTTAGACTCTCTTTACACCTTTTAAAAGGAGCTACACCTCTGGAACTGTAAATCGTTTTAGTATAGATGTATGTTGATTCATTTAAGGCTTTTTTGCATACCCACCTGACTACAATGATGTCCATTTTATTAATACATCTACGACTCCCATCCCCCGCTGTCTACCTCCCAGCCTATCTATGTAAAGTATAAGGAAGAATGCAGTAGTTCCACCCTCTGCTCAGCCCCTTGCGATCCTTTACGCCTTCACTTACTCCAGAAAGACCATAAACTCTATGATAGCACTCATCCTGCACTGAGATAGGCATTCTGTCCTTTTGTACATCCTATGCTGGTGATGAGACACGCTTTCCACTGAGGAATTGGATCTTCTTACATAGTTGGCATTCTATTACATTCGTATATCAAAGCATTTGGACATTTCTTGGTAGCATATCAAAGCCAGGGAAACTCCTTACCTGCATTCCACACATGCCATACCACAGCTTGTATTTTACCAGTGCCCTTCATCTTTCACTTGCTGAAGATTACCAGTTCTACGGGTATACTGGTCTGTTCACAGTAAGGATTAAAAAGGGGATTGCATGTATTCAAATAAGTTGGTGTTTTCTACTAAATAGGCCAGACAGAAAGGGAGGAGACATAACAAGACATAAAAGAAACTGTTAAACTTAACTGGAAAAGTAGGAAACCCAGCGGGAGCACGGTTGGGGCCCATTGTCTTAGTTTGTTTTACTTGAAACGGTTTTATTTCCTGTCCTGTCTCCTTCTAATTCCCTTTCCCTTTAGAAATATTCTCTAGTCTCCAACCGCCCCTGTCTCTCTCTGTCTGTCTCTGTCTCCATGGCGCTGCTTACTCATTATTTGGCGTCTCAACAATCATTCCACATTGCTCCTCTGAACTAATAGCTAAATTAAAAGGAATTGTTCTTCAAATCCCCATGCTCTTGCCAAGTCTTTTGAAGTACAACCTACTGACCTAGCCTATCCAGTGTGTGTGTGTGTGTGTGTGTGTGTGTGTGTGTGTGTGTGTGTGTGTGTGTGTGTGTGTGTGTGTGTGTGTGTGTGTGTGTGTGTGTGTGTGTGTGTGTGTGTGTGTGTGTGTGTGTGTGTGTGTGTGTGTGTGTTGCAGGGGGGGCCTTGAGTGAGGGAGGGGCAGGAAAGGGCCGTGATGTCAGCGAGGAAGAGGAGAGAAGAGGAAGGGGGGCGGCGGGTGGGGGGGTGGGTTAGGCCTTCATATCCTCCTCCTCCTCCTCCTCCTCCTCCTCCTCCTCCTCCTCCTCCTCCTCCTCCTCCTCCTCCTCCTCCTCCTCCTCCTCTCCTTCAGGCCCTCCGTCCTCCTTCTCCTCATTTCCTCTCGCTCAGCCTGTAGGTCCTAGACAGAGGGGGAGACAGGGAGACAGAGAGGGAGACAGAGGGGGAGACAGAGAGACAGAGGGGGAGACAGAGAGACAGAGGGGGAGACAGAGGGGGAGACAGGGAGACAGAGAGGGAGACAGAGGGGGAGACAGAGAGGGAGACAGAGGGGGAGACAGAGAGACAGAGGGGGAGACAGAGAGGGAGAGAGAGGGAGAGAGAGAGAGAGAGAGAGAGAGAGAGAGAGAGAGAGAGAGAGAGAGAGAGAGAGAGAGGCAGGCTAGTGGTCATAGACGGCCCTCACAAATAAACAAGTGAGGTCGTTGCAAAGGAAGTGTGGAAGAGGAACGAGGAGGGAGGACAGATCTTCACGACCGCAGGACAAGGAACTGAGAGGGAGTGGGCACGAGAGAGAGAGAGAGGAAGTGGTGCGCCACAGAGACGCAAAGTAAACTACACCGAGTCTTGGGAGAAACGGCTGATTTCCCAGAATTCCTCGTGTCCCTCTGCCCGGCTAACATCCTCTGTGAAGAGGGACCTAAACAAGTCATCGGTGTTGTTGTTGCGCTGTGGACTTGTCAGTGTCCGGACAGACCATGTACACTGGATATGGAGGTATTTATATTTTTCAGCTTTTGCTTACATCTGCTGTAACCAGTTTAGCAGTGCGGGGAGAATAGCAAAGTAAATCAAGTGTGTTTATTTGTGTGTGTGTGTGTGTGTGTGTGTGTGTGTGTGTGTAGGAGTTCCACTATGCAGCTGCAAGTTGAAACTAATGCGATAAAGTTTCGCCAATCTGAATCATTGGGAAAGTGGTTTCTTAATGATCCTGGTTTTGAGCTCATTTTAAGGCTTTGATGTCATTAAGTAATTTTACCATATCCATCAATTAACAGATTATTAAAACTCTTAGTATGAATATTATTAAAACAAAATTACTGAATTACTTTTTATTAATAAAATAATAACTTGACATATTGTGTAGAAGTCAACGCTTTTCAAAATCTCTCCTGAAGAGCATTTACCGCCATTGCATACTTGATTACCCTACCTATCGCTAATGTTTTCTTTAATATAAAGTCTTTTATGGTAAAAAAAATAGGTACTTATTCTTGGCTGTTTGATGCATCATAGATAGTGACAGCGGTATAACTTGGTAGAATGAAACTAGAGTTTTACAGTGAAGTCGAGGCTATCTTTGGCTCTGAGGTGTGGGGCCGTAGGCTGAAGGGGGCTCTTCCTGGCCCGGCCCCCTTCCCCACTTCCTCATCCTCAGGCCAGCGCTGGTAGAGGGACGGGCCCTGATGCTCTTATATCCTGTAAAGGATTATATTATATAAACACAAATGGTATGCAACGCACAACCAACAAACACAAAGATTTATTATCTTGACATTGTGTAGTACAGTGTATATTCTGTACAAGGCCTTAGTACTCAGTGTTATACCATTGTGTCAATGAAGTACAGTAATATAGTACATTGAAGACATGCATACATGTTGGAGTGCCGTGCCGAGGGGCCTTATTTCATCAAGAGGTCCGCCTGTAGCCATAGGACTGCTGTCCGCCTGTAGCCATGGGACTGCTGTCCGCCTGTAGCCATGGGACTGCTGTCCCTGTAGCCATAGGACTGCTGTCCGCCTGTAGCCATGGGACTGCTGTCCGCCTGTAGCCATGGGACTGCTGTCCCTGTAGCCATGGGACTGCTGTCCCTGTAGCCATGGGACTGCTGTCCCTGTAGCCATGGGACTGCTGTCCCTGTAGCCATGGGACTGCTGTCCCTGTAGCCATGGGACTGCTGTCCCTGTAGCCAGGGGACTGCTGTCCCTGTAGCCATGGGACTGCTGTCCCTGTAGCCATGGGACTGCTGTCCGCCTGTAGCCATGGGACTGCTGTCCCTGTAGCCATAGGACTGCTGTCCCTGTAGCCAGGGGACTGCTGTCCCTGTAGCCATGGGACTGCTGTCCCTGTAGCCATGGGACTGCTGTCCCTGTAGCCATGGGACTGCTGTCCCTGTAGCCAGGGGACTGCTGTCCGCCTGTAGCCAGGGGACTGATGTCCGCCTGTAGCCAGGGGACTGCTGTCCGCCTGTAGCCAGGGGACTGCTGTCCGCCTGTAGCCAGGGGACTGCTGTCCCTGTAGCCATAGGACTGCTGTCCCTGTAGCCAGGGGACTGCTGTCCCTGTAGCCATGGGACTGCTGTCCCTGTAGCCATGGGACTGCTGTCCCTGTAGCCATGGGACTGCTGTCCCTGTAGCCAGGGGACTGCTGTCCGCCTGTAGCCAGGGGACTGCTGTCCGCCTGTAGCCAGGGGACTGCTGTCCGCCTGTAGCCAGGGGACTGCTGTCCGCCTGTAGCCAGGGGACTGCTGTCCCTGTAGCCATGGGACTGCTGTCCCTGTAGCCATGGGACTGCTGTCCCTGTAGCCAGGGGACTGCTGTCCGCTTGTAGCCAGGGGACTGCTGTCCGCCTGTAGCCATGGGACTGCTGTCCGCCTGTAGCCATGGGACTGCTGTCCGCCTGTAGCCATGGGACTGCTGTCCCTGTAGCCATGGGACTGCTGTCTGCCTGTAGCCATGGGACTGCTGTCCCTGTAGCCAGGGGACTGCTGTCCCTGTAGCCATGGGACTGCTGTCCGCCTGTAGCCATGGGACTGCTGTCCGCCTGTAGCCATGGGACTGCTGTCCCTGTAGCCATGGGACTGCTGTCCGCCTGTAGCCATGGGACTGCTGTCCGCCTGTAGCCATGGGACTGCTGTCCCTGTAGCCATGGGACTGCTGTCCCTGTAGCCATGGGACTGCTGTCCCTGTAGCCATAGGACTGCTGTCCCTGTAGCCAGGGGACTGCTGTCCCTGTAGCCAGGGGACTGCTGTCCCTGTAGCCAGGGGACTGCTGTCCGCCTGTAGCCATGGGACTGCTGTCCCTGTAGCCATGGGACTGCTGTCCGCCTGTAGCCATGGGACTGCTGTCCGCCTGTAGCCATGGGACTGCTGTCCGCCTGTTGCCATGCCGGGGGACTGCTGTCCTGTAACAGCTCTAGCCATGGAACTATATTAATGCTGCAATGTCAGATTATGGGTGCAAGTAATTGTGATGGTTTAATGCAAAGGATATTTGATTATATTGATTTAACATGCATCACATTAGGTTCCATCTTGTCAATGTTTGATATGTCCTTTCTATTTCACTTTATGGCTGCTATGGGATGTCTAATAGCTCCCATAATGACTTATTCCGATGGTCGAATGAGGTTGCTACTGGGGTTGATACTCTTTTGCTACGTGTGGATTTTGGCCAAATTGACTCACATACTTTTCTTGGGTTGCAGATGAATCATTTTCACTATAGCACGTTAGTTGTGTAATACTCACTACCGTATATGTAATCCTCAGTGTAGTACTCTTTTCGATCCTGTTTGCACCACACAATGGCTTAGCAGAGAACTACAACAACACCTGGAACTGGGTGACACTGTGTGTGTGTGTGTGTGTGTGTGTGTGTGTGTGTGTGTGTGTGTGTGTGTGTGTGTGTGTGTGTGTGTGTGTGTGTGTGTGTGTGTGTGTGTGTGTGTGTGTGTGTGTGCCTCACTTTATGCAGGGCTTTGTGTTCTAGAACGGTCCTAGGGTGACCAGCGAGCGGTTGCACAATAGACAGGGTGGAGCCCACCTGCCACACACTGGCCCTGGACCCTATGGACGGTTAGGGGAGACATACCATCAATGTGGTTAGAACCTGGGTGACATCAGGGGACGGCCTGGTCTGAATCCTTTGTGGTAAACAAGTGGACGCGTTAACGGGACGGTGGGACTCTACCAACACAACGTACCGACGAGGACGAGGAAGGAGAGGGCAGCTTGGCTGCCAGGGACTGTGAGCGACGCGGATGGGGCCGGGGTAGAAAGGAAACCAATGTTAGAAGAGCAGTTGGTGAGAGAGGGAGAGGGAAAAGAAGTGGAAACAGAGAGAGAGAGAGATGTGGGGATGTGTAGACTTTGTGTGACCTGTCTAAGGACTCCCCGCAAGGAGTCCTTAGAGTGTGTGTGTGTGTGTGTGTGTGTGTGTGTGTGTGTGTGTGTGTGTGTGTGTGTGTGTGTGTGTGTGTGTGTGTGTGTGTGTGTGTGTGTGTGTGTGTGTGTGTGTGATGACATTGTGCATTTGCTGTGATATTCTCAATTCTCAATTCAACGGACCATTGGCGAGTTTGAAATTGTTGTGCTTAGTGTTAAGATAGGTTTCGATAACAAACCTTGCTAACCCTCTTTTGTTATTTTTTTCGCTGAGCTTATAACATTGTTTAACATCTCAAGACCATTTTTCTTTCCATTTCCTGACAGGAAACGTATTTCCTGTCAGGAGAACCAATAGCATGTGACTTCCTGGCGGATTCAAGTGTTTCCTGTGGTGTGTGTAGGATGGATGTGGGAGGGGTGGTGGAGATGGGGTCATAGCAGCGGTTTTGAAGTGCTAACTATTTAAAGAAGGCCGGCTGTTTTGGGCCCAGATGAGTGCTTGGTTATAGCTGTCAGACTGTTAGACCAGAATCTACAAACTGCTCACGGGTTCTTTTTGGCTATGGTGGTTATTTTGTGGTTCTTTTTATTAGATGCAGCTGAATACGCAGCGAACTGTAACCACATTACTTAACGATGTGCTGTAAAAGCATTACCAAACCTTACGTTGTCTTTGACTTTTAGGCATCGTAATTACATCATTCCCATCACTTACAAAATGTTTGCTTTTAGAACTCTGTTGCTGATGATATGGAATAATATTTCTGTCCCTTAGTAATCTGCGTTGGTATATAATGTCCATCATACCGTTGCTACGGTACGTGGCCACATGCAGTAGGGTAAAGTATCGCAAATAGAATAGATAGTTTTCTGAGTCGTTATTCTTTAACTCTGACATCATAAGACCTCAACACTGTAGGGCTCCGACTAGCAATTATGTTTTTCAGGTGGGTTGATGAATAAATAGTCGATATTGTTCCACTGACTATATTTATTTTGAACATAGTCAGCGGTAGTAAACGTGTGTGTGTGTGTGTGTGTGTGTGTGTGTGTGTGTGTGTGTGTGTGTGTGTGTGTGTGTGTGTGTGTGTGTGTGTGTGTGTGTGTGTGTGTGTGTGTGTGTGTGTGTGTGTGTGTGTGTGTGAGAAAGACAGAGAGTGTGACTCTAGTGGAAAGTCAATAATTCATTCTAGTGCAAACTCAGCCTTCCGCTGCACTATTGTCCCGTGACGAACCCCCCCATCCCGTGACGAACCCCCCCATCCATTTAATTTTCTCTCCCGAGCTATTGACGCTCTTGATGTGAGTGTAAAACAAATCGATGTCCCGTTAAAAGAATCTGAAGAAAGGCTGTCCTTTGTAATATTAAAAGTCTTAATCCCAGCCTAGTATCACATAAGTGCTCACTGTTTTTGTGAAGTTTGACTCAAGACCCCCCGCACCCAGCCCTAGACGGTGGTGCTGTGGCGTTAACATGAAGCTGGTCACATGCTTTGTCTCAGGTTCCCCTCGCCCTTCAGAGGGCGAGGGGCGTTGGTGTGATATAGTGTGGGTACAGGAGGCCCTTTGAGGCTCTCACTGGGATGTACGGCCTCTAGCGAAAATCAACTGCACTACTTTTCTTGACTATTGAGGACACTTGATATTAGTCGTATATCCACCATTGTGATACAAATTAGTTCATTAAAAAACAACAAAGAGCATCCAGGCAGGTCATTAGTTCTGAAAGGGAAGTGTGGAAGAACATGTTGATCCACAGTCTAGCGTTGGAAGCAGCTGTATTCGCCGACACCTGTCAGCAGGCGATGTTCATGAATAGTTCTGTGGACAGCAGGGGTTTGATGGTAAAGATAGGAAGCATGTGTCACCTTGCGGAGCATCACCAAGATGTAATAAAGTAACACATAAAGGAAAAACAAATAGGCCAGTCAGGGGTAGATGAGTACTGTGTACATAATCTGAGAGAGAGAGGGGAGAGAGACAGAGTGTGGGTATGATTGTCTCAAACTGTTTTCTCTTGGCTGCTTCCCCAGAAATTAGGGTCCATTTAATAGGGTCTTTGTGTGGATGTGTCATCGCTTTAACACACACACGCGTGCGCACGCACACACGCGCACACGTGTGCGCACGCACACAAATTCATTGCTGGTGATTGAGATGAATTAGGCTAGTAGTATTCACAGTTGCAGTGGGGACAGTTTAAAAAAAATCATTCCTATTTAACGACCTTGATAAATTCAAGTCTTGTTTCTAAGAAAGATACTTTCTTGTGTGTGGTTCCGATTTCCAAACCAATTAGCATTCGATGTGCGGTGGTGATGGGGGCATCATTCCGTGGTAGTCCAATGCTCTCAATCCTTTTAAGTACTTCATGTGAGGTCAAAACTGTCTCCCTGTCTACAGTCTAGTCAAAGTGGTTTGGTTGGTCTGAGTTACGTCCATCACTCTGTATTCTTGTCGTCCAGCGGTCAGTCCTCTAAACATCTGGGTAAAGACGTCCACATGTGACGTCTCAGAGGGTCCGATTCAACCCGCTCATTGTAATGGGGTGTAAGGCTTCTGCCTCTTAGTTCTTAAAGTGAGGCACATGTTTAAAAGGGGTAAGTAAACCCCGTTTTCGCAGGATTACCACATCCAGGTTTCGAAATTTGCTATCCAAGCTGTTGACAGACGTAAAGGTTTTAGAAAAACTCACATTGGGTTCCATAGGAGCCAGTGGGGGGGGGGCGGGGGGGCGGGGCCTTAGGCACTGTCACTCCCTATTGGGCAGGGGGAGCAGCCAATAGGCAGCAACCACTACCACTCTGGAGAAGCTTTGTAGTCGGAAATAGCGAACTTCTAGAATTTACATAGAATTTTCCCCGCTGAACGTTATATATTTTACCACAAAATATCACCCTGTGAGACACAAACTAAGCTGTTTTTCACCGGGATTTGGTTTTTACCCGCTCTTTAAAGCATCGCTCCTTTGTGTGTGCGTGACGTGGACTGACGTTTGTGTGCTGTGTGTCGCCGTGTGTCCTTCAGGAAGTCCGTCCCGCGCGGTGTCGACCATGTCCCTCTCAGCACGCCCGTCCAGACGGGTCCTCAACAGGTCCATCACTAGGAGCCAGAGCTTCGCCGGAGTCAACACCTACGACAAGGCCTACAGGTACACACACACACACACACACACACACACACACACACACACACACACACACACACACACACACACACACACACACACACACACACACACACACACACACACACACACACACACACACACACACACACACGTGCGCAATGGAGCTTTCGCCTTCTGAACTTGTGAATAGTCCACGACCTCTTTCCTGTAAAAAGGATGATGTGAGCGGGAACTCTCAGGGAAACAACGTTGACCTGGAGACGGTTGCCATCCACACTAACAGGAGCGCTTCCTGTTGTTATCTCCAGGAACCTATCGGTGTTCACCGCTCCGGGTCTCAGCAGGAAGACGAGCCGGGCCAGCAGAATGTTCAACATGACCACCAAGTCCAACACGCCGCCCAAAGTCCCCCAGCCAGAGAGACTGGACGAGGTCTACGAGGCCCTGAAGAAAGGCCTACAGTAAGACACACACACACACACACACACACACACACACACACACACACACACACACACACACACACACACACACACACACACACACACACACACACACACACACACACACACACACACACACACACACACACAGAGAGAGAGCTCTTAAAGGAAGGTGTGTGTATCAGGTCCTATCTTCAGGTCCACCAGGTAGAACTGGACAGCCTCAGCCGACAGATGAAGGAATCCAAGCGGAACTCTCGACTGGTAGGTCACGCATTCTAACAATCCCTCTCCCTGTAGTTTGGCTCCATTTTCAGGTCACTCTTGTCCTTCCTCACCAGAACTGATAGACTGGTTGGTCATTGGGCAATATGTATAGGATCTGCAATCACATGCCAGAGTGTTGATGGGAAGATTACACGCAAATGTATGAACTGCCACAACTCCTGCAATAAGAAGACTATAGACATTTATTGTACAAAAAATGAACTGTTCTTGATGCGTCTTACTTAATTATGCAAGCAATTGTTATTAGCTTAACCAATGTCCCAATTGTCATGTGGTATAACTGCAGAAAAAATATTAAATGGGTATTACAATGGAGTTGGTTGGTTTTAGACCCGTTTTAAAGCATATAGAAACCTGTGACAGTTGTGTTGGATAATACCCGTGTACTAGTGTCCTTGGTGAGAGATGCTGATGACTGTTTCCTCTCTTGATTCAGGGCTTCCTTTATGAACTGGACAAGGTGAGTGGCAAGGCCGAGTAGCACTAAAATGCCAGGGCAAATGATGAGCAAATAATAGATTCTGTTGAAAAATGTATAATGTTCATCATTCTGAAGCTAATTTGCATATTCATTTTTGAATCTCTTTCCGCTCCGACAGCAAGTGAAGGTGAACGAGAGGTTCATCAGAAGACTGGAGTTCCATCTCAGTAAGGTACGCCTCTTGCTCTGGGTTCGACCAATGAGTACAGTCCTAGACAGTCACAATGGAATGGAAGTTGATAAACTACTACTTGCAGAGCCCATGATCTACCGTCAACATTATGATGTGTCAGATTATCAATAGCAGGACAAGTACTGCGTTTGAAGAAGGTCCAAAACAAAAAACAATATCTGTATTTTATTTTTTAATTTAGAAAGATGATGCAGACAGAGATGTGCCAATCCCCCGGTTCTTTCTTGAACAAATAAGATATTTTCTCCACGATTATTCCATGTCTGTGTAGTGTATGTATGGCTGAATAGACGTGTACTGTCAGCACAAACCACTCTGGTAATGTCACCGGTTGTGTGCAAACCCATGATGGCCGAAAAAAGGATTTCTTCAATGTTTACATGTATCTGGCTGGGGCAACGCATCACAGGAGAGAGTGAGCATAGGAACTACTTTGAATTCCTATTTAGTTTCAGTTTGAAAATGATCCACACAAAGTGTAAACAAATATGAGCTGGCTCAAAGCTTTAATGAGCCAATCAAAGCAGGCAGCAACACAGGGTGTTGTGAGTGAATCCAGATGCTTCTGCCGTGGTAGTTGAGCAGTAAACAAGGTCGGTAGTCTTTTAACTCTGCGTCCTTTCTTGGTGTTCTAATTCCCCCCTCGCCCCCTCTCTGACCACCGCAGTTTGTGTATTTGTTAAATAATAGATGCCATATGCATCTTTTTTGTTATGGTCATAGTTCGTTGCATACAATTGCATGTACATGCATGACTCAGTGTCGTTGGTGTCATCAAATAACTTTGCCAGGGGGGGAAATAAGAAGTCGAGCATGCATGAAAGCTCAGCAAAACGTGTGTGTGTGTGTGTGTGTGTGTGTGTGTGTGTGTGTGTGTGTGTGTGTGTGTGTGTGTGTGTGTGTGTGTGTGTGTGTGTGTGTGTGTGTGTGTGTGTGTGTGTGTGTGTGTGTGTGTGTGTGTGTGTGTGTGCGTGCATTGCAGGTTTACTACTTTTACCTGTACTGAAGATGCATTTTATGTCCCAACGATCTTTGTCTCACCTTTAACTTAATTACGAATTAACTAGCTCATGCACATGCTCCAGGGTGTGTGGGAATGATACCATTCCTTCAGATGTTCCTTGTCCCCTGGCACAACCTTCCAAGATTAGTTTCTACATAAAAAAATAAAAGACGGAGGCAGTGAGCTGAGCCTCAGACTCCCACAGCAGGCCCACAGCTGGCAGCGGGAGGGAAGACTATAAATACTCTCCTGCGCTGTCGCTGTCGCTGCCTGAAATTACAGAGCCCCTCGTGAACCGCACATCAGAAGCAGGGGCCCCGAGGAGCCTCTGGAGCTCGGGGCCGGGCCTCCAACGCCGCTCTGTCTGCAGGCAGACCCGGGCTCTTTTATGGGGGAGAAATTCCTCAGCCTTAAGTTCTTCTTAACTTGTAAAGTCAACCAGAGGATCAATAGATTTATTATTTTGAATGCGGCGCATTCATACACCCCACGCCACATAAAGAACAGGGTTATGTTCTCTAAGTGGTGTTCAGGGTTATGATTTGGCCGCTTGGCGATCAATTCGGTTGCGCCGAAGTTCGACCTGTATGACCTCAAAACGAGCGGATGTTCATGTTTTCTTTCCTGCGCTCCCTCCCTCTCCTCCGCCGGGCTGAAGATAGAGGAGCTGTACGAGGCATACTGCCGGCAGCGCAGGCTCCGGGACGGGGCGGAGAAGATGGTGAAGGCCTACACCGCCTCGTCCAGCAGCAAGGAGGCGCGGGAGAGCCTGTCGGAGGCCAACAAGAGCTACAAGGAGTACACCGAGGTAAGAGGGGGAGATCCTGATCAGCATCATCATCATCAGCATTATGTATGTGAGGACCTCTGAAACTAGGCCCTTAATTAATTATATATATATATTAGTGCTATCAGTTAAACGCGTTATTAACGGCGTTAACGCAAACCAAATTTAACTGCGTTAATGTTTTTATCGCGCGATTAACGGAATTATTATTATTATTATTTTTTTTTTTTTTCTTTGCCTCAAAACAAAGAAGCAGTAGCCTGACTGCTATGTTCAAGGCAGTATGTTTGTATGTTCATCGTTTAATTGCACTATAGGCTTTTTTTTTTGTATCGTCCTGTTTTGATCAGTATGCCAATGTTGTTATCAATAAAAAAACATTTGCACAAGGCATGCGGATGCACTTCTCCATGTTGATAAGAGCATTAAAATGAGAACAATTAATGGGACAAAGAAATCAAGGGGTATTTAGCATAGAAAAAAGATTTGCGTTCAATCGCGATTACTCGCGATTTATCGTGAGTTAACTATGACATTAATGCGATTAATCGTGATGTAATATTTTAATCGCTTGACAGCACTAATATATATATATATATATATATATATATATATATATATATATATATATATATATATATATATATATATATATATATATATATATATATATTGCTGTTTAAGTTGTACAGTACTGTTTATCTAGACAATTTGCCAGCATGCTTTGGGGTGTGAATGTTTCCCATGTTGCTGGTTGTAGAGCTGTAAACCAATCGGATGTATTTGTTCTTGAAAATGATTGGCAGCCAATCACATTCTGTCAATCGTTTAGTATATTACAATGGGATGTTTAGACGGATGTGTGCTGATGAGGGGGTTGTTGTCATTTGAACACGCCTTTATCTCTGTCTGTTTCTGTATGTCCGTCTGTCCGTCCTGCACCTGCCCTCCTCCACCCCCTCCTTCACCCCTTCCTCCACCCTGCTGTAGAACATGTGTGTGCTGGAGAGCGAGTTGGAGAGCCTGCTTGGGGAGTTCCACATTCGGATGAAAGGTAACAACTATTCCAGTTCTTTCTTTTTACGAAAAATCCCGGCAGTCATCTCATCTCCCGGCTCTGACCCCAGGTCTTCTACACGCTTCCTTTATGTTTGAGATCCGTCGTCTTGTTGGCATGTGTTTATGTTGGGTTCCCCCCCCCCCCCCCCCCCGGAGCACGCGGTCTGTGTGACGCTATGCGCTTCTCTGTCTGGCAGGTCTGGCTGGATTTGCCAGGTTATGCGCCGGAGACCAGTATGAGGTAAGCCTCATCGTGTGTGTGTGTGTGTGTGTGTGTGTGTGTGTGTGTGTGTGTGTGTGTGTGTGTGTGTGTGTGTGTGTGTGTGTGTGTGTGTGTGTGTGTGTGTGTGTGTGTGTGTGTGTGTGTGTGTGTGTGTGTGTGTGTGTGTGTGTGTGTGTGTGTGTGATTTCAATATGTATATTACTGTCTCACTTTATCGCTTACACAAGGTGCAGGAGTGATTGACACACGTCACCCTTAGGCTAATTTACTTGTGTGCACACGCACATGCACACATACACACACACACATACACACACCTCCTAACTAAGTTCTCAACACACTCACTTACTCATTTCCACATATATTATTCAAATTGGTATTTTTCCCATTAAAACTGGCAAATGCCATTTTCATACCCATAAGATCCATTAACAGATTGTCGTGAGCATTGGTGCAAACATATATTTATAAAAATAAGCATATAAAAAATATTTCTATTTTAATATGCACTGATATAAATAAACTGTAGAAACCAGAAGGGGAAAAAAAACCAGTATGCATTGCAATTAAAGTGTGTGTGTGTGTGTGTGTGTGTGTGTGTGTGTGTGTGTGTGTGTGTGTGTGTGTGTGTGTGTGTGTGTGTGTGTGTGTGTGTGTGTGTGTGTGTGTGTGTGTGTGTGTGCAGGTCTTGATGCGGTACGGGCGACAGCGGTGGAAGCTGAGAGGGAGGATAGAGATCAACGGTAAACAGGACTGGGACAGCGAGGAGATGGTCTTCCTGCCGCTCGTCACAGAGTTCCTCTCAATCAAGGTCAGCCCCCCCCCCCCCCCCCCCCATCCTAAACTCTCTTTACTACTCTCTCTAACTCTTTACACTCTTCATCAACCCTGTGAATGTGGAATAAATTAACATTTCTCTTGACTTAAAATGTCCCTGTGCATGAAAGGTCATCTGTCTACAGAAACAAATGTATCGTTGGTTCCTGTATGATTCCTCCTGGTGATATTTAACCACATTCGGTCAGGACAATTCTAAAACATTCCAGTACAACACGACAGGGTATTTATGTGCTCTCAGCGTGTATGTTTGACTTTCGACATTTACAAAGCACAATTGATTCCTCAAATTCTTTGTGCATTACATGTGTTTTGTTCAGGTTGTCGCATAAGGTCCTTGTTATGTTTGAAAATACAAGGAGGAAATTCTATTTTCGTATGTACGTAAAGACGTATGTCTTTATTTAAAAAAATCTGTAGACATTTTCCATGCATACAAAAAACCAAGATATCAAGTGTTTCTGAAGAAAAACCAAATCAACTCTCATAGTTGACCCAATGCCCTGCGTGCTGTTTACCCCCCAGGTGACGGAGCTGAAGAGCTTGGCCAATCACGTGGTCGTAGGGACCGTGTCGTGCGAGACCAAGGACCTGTATGCTGCTCTACCGCAGACGGTCGCCGTGGACATCAACGACCTGGGGACCATTAAACTCAGTCTGGAGGTCACATGGAAGTCAGTGCGGTCATGTCTTCATTCATTCATTCATTCATTCATTCATTCATTTGTTTGTTCCATTCGTCTTTGATTGAAAGCTTCTCATCAGTCTGCAATACATTAATTCCAAGGAAAGCTAACTGCTAACCGTTGAACTTTGCGCGTCTTCCTCAGTCCGTTTGATAAGGACGACCTGTCGTCCGCCGCCAGCACTGTCAATAAAGCTCCGAGCGTCAACAAGAGGTTCTCCACCATCTTCAACCAGAGCCCCCCAGACACCCCCTCACTGCGGGAACAAGCCTTCTATGTAAGAGATCCACACACACACACACACACACACACACACACACACACACACACACACACACACACACACACACACACACATACATATATATATATATATATATATATATATATATATATTCTGTGCAGTTTCAATCCACAAAGTGCCATCAGATTTTGTAGCTGAATGCTCAGTTTCGATGTGTTGTGGCCCTGTGTGGTTCTTTGGCCATCTTGCAGCAGTAGTGCTCATGAAGGGAGGGTGGCTGTCCAACACATGAGGTGCTGCACCTGCACCATCCACACTGCTCACAGAGCTGTAGCCTCCACCTGGGCACCATCCACACTGCTCACAGAGCTGTAGCCTCCACCTGGGCACCATCCACACTGCTCACAGAGCTGTAGCCTCCACCTGGGCACCATCCACACTGCTCACAGAGCTGTAGCCTCCACCTGGGCACCATCCACACTGCTCACAGAGCTGTAGCCTCCACCTGGGCACTATCCACACTGCTCACAGAGCTGTAGCCTCCACCTGGGCACCATCCACACTGCTCACAGAGCTGTAGCCTCCACCTGGGCCGGCTCATGATAAGGGAATGAGCATGTATATACTGCTGATCACATTCCACAGGGTAGGTTAACATCACTGCTGCTCCATGGATGGAGACCAGATGTAGGCTACCAGATGGGTGGTGTATGGCTACATGGCCAGCCCCTTCAGAAGTACCTCACTGCCCCATCTGGCTCCTTTAAATACACAGATGATAATCTGTCAGAACCAGGCCCGCTGTGGCCTCCTGGTGCGGCGGTCTCGCCCTGGTCTTTACCCCTCCCATCTCCCCCCCCCCTGCCCGCTCCACCAGTCCCTGCCGCGGCAGCTGACCAGTGGCCGGCAGAGCTGGGCGCTGCTCGACGTCTTCCGGGACGCGCGTAGCCACCAGCGTTGCCATAGCGACGACATCCCCCCCTCGCAGCCCCCACGGCAGTAAGTGGTGTGGTGAGAAGGACCCCCCCGTAGAGTAGAGTCCCTAGGAGCCCCCCACGGCAGTAAGTGGTGTGGTGAGAAGGACCCCCCCCGTAGAGTAGAGTCCCTAGGAGCCCCCACGGCAGTAAGTGGTGTGGTGAGAAGGACCCCCCCCCCCCCGTAGAGTAGAGTCCCTAGGAGCCCCCTCCTCGCGGCCCTTGGTGAGGGAACGTCCCCCAGGTGTGGAGGCCCAGTAGAGAACCCCCAGAACCTCCAGCGTCGCCCCTGAGTGTCCGTGGTCGGCAGGCTTTGTGCGGAAAATACGTTTTGCGAGGTCAAAGAAGAACCGCCATGATGGCCCACAGGCTCCGCCCCCACGCCGCCCGGGGACTGACGCCTCTCTCCCTGTAGAACATGCTGCGGCGGCAGGACGACCTGGAGAACGGCACGGCCTGGTCCAACTCCTCCGAGTCCTCAGACGACTCCTCCAGCCCCCGGCTGTCGGCCGGCGGCCTGCGACACTCCTCCCCCGACAAGGTACCCCAGGACCCCCCCCCCCCACCCCCAGATCAGCCCTCAGCGTCCCCCGGCCTCTCTGTTATGGGTGGTGTGGACGGTTTCAACAACTCTCTCTCTCTCTCTCTCTCTCTCTCTCTCTCTCTCTCTCTCTCTCTCTCTCTCTCTCTCTCTCTCTCTCTCTCTCTCTCTCTCTCTCTCTCTCTCTCTCTCTCTCTCTCTCTCTCTCTCTCTCTCTCTCTCTCTCTCTCTCTCTCTCTCTCTCTCTCTCTCTCTCTCTCTCTCTCTCTCTCTTCCCCCCCCCCCCCCCCAGCCAGCGGTATCCACTCCAGATCGCCAACCGGCAGCGACAGGAAGTAGCAGCCCGCAGATAGACATCACGTTCTGTCCTAAAAGCGCCGCTTCCTCAACACCTAACTCCGCCCACAAAGGGGTGGGGGGGACGGCGGACGGCGAAGCGGAGCTCCAGAGGTGTGGTTAACTTCTGTTACTACCAATAACAAACACCCAACAAACAAACAAATCAACTCCTTACTCGCTGCTCTTTTGTCGATACTTTTATTGAGCACTGCGGAGCCTCTCTGTATATATATATATTTATACCTGCCTGTGATCGCTCTCTGCTCTCTGCAGGGACGACCAGAGTGGCACGGCCGTCTTACCCGCCAACGGCGGCGGGGACGAGGACTCTGGGAAGCCGTCACCAGCGGCGACCAAAGCGAGCGCGGCGGCGGCGGCGGCGGCGGGCGGCGGCGGCGGCGGCCTCCGGAGGCACGCCGAGGCCCTTCATGCGCTCGCTGAGCCACATCAGCGAGAGCAGCGCGGATGGCTCGCTGGGGGCCGAGGTCACCCCCCTGGCGTCGCCCCTCTCCATCACCGACATCACAATGGAGCTCCCGGACCCCGCGGCGGAGCTCCAGGGGGGGGGCGGCCCCCTCACACACACCGCCCTGCAGCCAGAGGCCCCTCCTCCGCCGGGGGGCCAGGGGGGCCCGCCGCCGACGCAGGACGGAACCTTCCTGGCGCACAGGGTGATGGTGGACCCCGAGGAGAGGCCCGGGGGAGGGGCCCGGGCAGGGCAGGGGGAGGAGGGGGAGGAGGGGGGCCTGGTCGACAGCGGGGTGGAGGAGGCCCTGGAGGCCGTGGTCTCGTCGCTGGACGACTACCGGGGACAGTTCCCCGAGCTGCAGCTGCTGGAGCAGGAGCTGCGGCTGCTGCAGCTCACGCTCAAGGTGAGGGGGGGTGTGTGTGTGTGTGTGTGTGTGTGTGTGTTCTGCATTGTAAGTGGTTGTCTAGCTGAATGCGATCATACATTATTTTGTGCTTGGGGTTGCTGCTTCATGTCTGATCATGTGTGTGTGTGTGTGTGTTTGCGTGTGTGTCCGCTATAGGGCGGGAAGCACAGCCGGTCTCCTAGCATCGTCAGCCTCACTGTGGAAACCGCTTTGGGGAGTTTCGACTTTCTGAATGGCTCGGACGCTGATGAGGAAGAGGACGGTGCAGGAAGAAAGAGTCGAAACGGCAGGTCAGTGTTCAAAAGTGGCATTTCCTTTTGGTTGTTGCGTTTAACATATCCAGAATTCATATTCCTTAATCTGTAATCTATTCTAGAGAATACCAACATGCCTGACGCCCAGATTAGGCAAATAGTTAGCAAGTTTCTAATAATCACCGATCATACTGTAAGAAATGCACCAACATAATGTTGTGCTGCCATCTAGTGGTGTGACCTCGTGCTGTCATTGCATAATAAAGGAAGTGCTAAGCAAGTCGCCTTAGTTTATGTAGTAAGAAATTAATAGAAATAGAAATTATTTTCACCAAAAATAATGTAAAGCTTGAATAAGTCAATTTGGGGCTGGGGGGTGGGGTGGGGGGGGGGTCAGAACAACACAACATCAAGCACCTGAAGGTGTAGCGGGTTTAATTTAGGGGAATCAATAGAACGGATTTGGAATTGATGGAACAGAGTATTCATAAGTTTGTTTTAATTAGAGTATAATACTATGAAAATTAAAAATCATTATGTTTTTGTTAATTAAGAATAAGCCCTTTATTTCTACATTCCCCAGCATGTTGCAGTGCCATGTTTCTACTGTCGTCCAGAACAGACAAAGAGCTCTGGAGAATATCATTTTAGATTTTCTTATTATAATCACCATCTTACTTGTAAGCTATGATCTTTAGTTTTCAGACTAAATAGATATTATTTATTAATGTATCAAGGAGATGATCACGGCCAATGCTGTCGTAAATGATAACGTCATTTTGGAAGTACCTATTTGCACCTTACAAGCCAGTACAGGTCAGTACAGGTCAGTACAGGTCGGTACAGGTCGGTACAGGTCGGTACAGGCCGGTACAGGCCGGTACAGGCCGGTACAGGCCGGTACAGGCCGGTACAGGCCGGTACAGGCCGGTACAGGCCGGTACAGGCCGGTACAGGCCGGTACAGGCCGGTACAGGCCGGTACAGGGCTGTACAGGCCGGTACAGGCCGGTACAGGCCGGTACAGGCCGGTACAGGGCTGTACAGGCCGGTACAGGCCGGTACAGGCCGGTACAGGCCGGTACAGGCCGGTACAGGGCTGTACAGGCCGGTTCAGGCCGGTTCAGGCCGGTACAGACCTGTACAGGTCGGTACAGGTCGGTACAGGTCTGTACAGGTCTGTACAGGTCTGTACAGGCCGGTACAGGTCGGTACAGGTCGGTACAGGTCGGTACCAGGCCGGTACCGACCTGTACCGGCCTGTACAGGCCGGTACAGGTCGGTACAGGTCGGTACAGGTTGGTACCAGGCCGGTACCAGGCCGGTACCAGGCCCCAATAGCTTCTAGTACGTCCTTGAAAAGGGAGAGGTTAGAGGGGGAGATTCACCTGGTTGCTATCTGCAACCTCATCGCTAGAGGCCTCTAAACCCTACACATTGTATATTTTCTGAAGCACAGGTTCCACCCCACAAAAGGTGGTTGTATGGTGCCTTTCTTTAACGATGTTTCTCGTGTCTAGTGCCCAACATGAGAGGGATTGGATGGCCTCCCCTGCCTTTCTCACCACTGGCTGTGCTGCGCTAGACCGCACCCTAGTGGTCCACCTGAACAACTGCAGCTCCCAGCTCCTGGTGAGGTTTACGTTAAGGCTACAAAGTACTTAATATTATAAATAGTATACATGTAGTTTATGTTGAAATGTTTGTGGTGAATATAATTCTGAAGAAAGTTAATACAATCTCAGGAGCAACTGATCGTCATTGTTATTTGAAAATTTCCTATTTCCTTCCCGTAATTTCCCGCACTCTGATTTCGTCCCGAAAGTCCGGTTCAATCCAAAGTGAAGTCCAAAAAATGACATTCTTTATCATTGTTTTGCCTCAATCAAATCTATTCATGGAATGGGAAGTAGATGTCGGTTATATTTCTACGGTATGGAGTCACCAGGTTTTGAAGCTCACAGAGCTTGATCTGTTGTTAATGTTGCTGGGGTCTCTTTGACAGCGGCTGGGGATGTTTGGTCCGCTGCGCTGCGGTGAGATGTACGCGTTGGACCGACTGCTGCTGGAAGCCCGCATCTTGGAAATGGTGCGGCGGGCCGCCAAGGAGTCCCCCGGAGCGCTGAGCCGACCGGAAGAAGGTAACCAACAGCCATCTCTAGACCAACGACCCGGCCCTTCAACTAAACCCTGCTCCAGAGTTCCCCCCTAAAGGTCCCATGACCTGCCACCAGGAGGGCTGGGATTAGCCGTCACACACATCTTGGTGGACACGCCCACTTGTGATGACATAAGGGGCAGATTTCCAAAACGGCTTGTAACGGCTAATCACACCACACCTGGTGGCATGTCATGGGACCTTTAAGACATTTACAAAGAGATCATGCCGTAAATATCATATTTCTGCCATCTAGTTCAACCACCGGTCAAATCATTTTTCTCTTAAAAAACGTTTTCTTCCTCCATCAGTTATCCCGCAGTTGGAGCATTGCCAAGGGGCCTTGTTGGTATGGCAACAGTGTGTTGGGCGAGGTCATCTGTACCATGTGACCACGGAGTCCCTCCTCACTGCCCTTGGCCTGCTGTGCTCCTTCAAACTGCCTGAGAAGATGGCCGACGCCGCAGACTTGGGTAGACATGTTAATAGTGCTGTTTCTGTTTGTTGTTACCTGGTTATATCTCGGCTCATACTGTGTGTGTTTCTGTGTTACACGTGTGTTCATATGTATGGGTGTCTGTGAATGCGGGTCTCCAGTCTTCCAGCGTCTAGTGGAGCGGATACTCGAACGGCGTTTACCACGGAGGAGTACCGACAAAGACGTCGTCCTCGTGACCATCTTCCAGTTGTGGAGTTACCTGGAGGTGGAAGGCATTAAAGACCTGAACGCGCACGTCAGTGAACTGGCCGAGGAGGGTGTGTGGACCTATCCCGTGCACATGCACGCATGTACATGTTAAGACACGCATAGTACATTCAGACATAAGAAATCTGAATCTGAATCTCTTCGTCATTGCACATGGTACAACGAATTTTAAATGCAATCCAGACGGTGTCATTCACAACAACATTTTAAATATATAAGATTGGTTAGAAAATAGACAAAAAAAGATAAAAAAATACACATAATAAAAAATACAGATGAATAAAGATAAATAAGAATGCATAGTAGTGTTGCCCAGCTTTTTAATTGTGCAAATTGGTACATTCAGAATGTTTTTAAGGTAGTTGAGTGTGAACGTTTCTTATCTAATGACGCCAGGTACACGTCGGCCAGGGGTATCAGTGAGGATGTCGACTCATGGTGACTTCTACAAAGTGGTCCCTCAGCCACTATACAGTACCTTACTCTATCCTCCCGCTTCCCGCCTCACAGTCCGATTGGTCCAGAGCCTCTCGTCAGGTGACCAGGAAGTGTTGGTGCGCGCTCTGCGCCGCCCCCCGGACTGCAGCCTGAAGAGGGAGGGGCTCCATGCGGTCGCTAGGTTACTGCGGGACCACAGAGGCAAGGTGTCGGCCTCAGCCAGCTCGCTCTTCAGAAGCCTGGCCGAGCAGCCCAGGTCCCGCGAGAGGGTGAGCCGTGTGTGTGTGTTAGGAAACTTCTATCGGTTTCTGAAAGTGTGCAACTGGTCTTCATGTGCGAGGCGCGATACACTTTCTGTAGTAACACTCAAATATTTTTAATGGATAGAATTTCCCGGAAAACTATTATTTGACATTTCCGTGCGATGGAATTGTTGTCGCTGTAAAGCTATGGTAGTATCAGATCGAACTGTTCATAACAGTACAGGATTATATCTCTGTAAAGAATTTGCCTATTAATTTCCCTTCCCCAGCTCTCCCTCACCCAGGTCAATCAGCCCTCCGGCCTCCATACGGTCATGTTGTGTATTTGCATGCACTAGTTTTCTATGTGCGTCCTCTTTACACACGGTGTGTTCGTCCCCCCCCAGGCCTTGGTGATCTGCCTGGAGCTTCTGGAGGACACGGATGTGGAGACGCGGGTGTGTGGCTGCAAGGCTCTGGCGTGCTTGAAGGTTGGTACTGTGAGAAATACAACAGTCACAGACTGACCAGACGCAAACAGCCACAGACGGTCTGGCTTAAAGTGCGCCCTGAGCCCTCTGAAGGGGGACCTCTGGCCAGAGACATTTATTGAAGAACATGTTTTAATCCAACAAGTGAAACGAGTCTGAGTCACTCAGCGATTCCTCAGACCGAAGTCCTTCCAGCCCCGCCTCATCATACTCACTCCAGATGGCGTCGCCTCTCATTGTATTGGACCTTATATTGAGTGGTGCAAAGGATTATGGGACAATCTCACGCCGCATGCGTGCGGGGGCTTGGGGTGCTTAGAAAGTGGTGAGACAAAGGAAGAACTTTGGTTAACTTTATGCAAAGGTTAGAGTACTTTCGCTTCCATTTGCATAAAGAGTTTGGCCATTAGGTTGGCCAATCACCCTTCATTGTAGACTCAGGCCAGACTCGTGTTGAGTTTAATTTCCTGATATTCAGCCCATATATCGGCAACTGATTTTAAACTCTGCAGAAGCTGGAGATTATTGTCTGCATCCGCTGGGGCCGGGCTGTTGGGACTTGTTCTTTCCCCCAGGGCTCAGTGAACCGGGCTCGTTCACCTAACAAGGTGCAGGTGTGGAGGATCAGAGTTGCAATTTGGCCGGTATCCTCTCAGTGGCCACTGGGTGGAGCCAAATGCAAGGGGATGGAGTAACCGTCTGTTGCGCTACCGCTTAGCCTTTTATAGTAGCGTTTAAAGAACAAACCAAACCCAAAGAAAATACATTAAATGCAATAATATTTGGTACAAAAGAAAAGACCAACAACTTACAAAATGTGTTTTCTTATAAGTAGTTGAGGAGAGGCAAACAAGTTAATGGGCTTCTAAACATAGGCATTATTCCTAGGCTTAATATTCACGATCTATTTCGGCTCCAAGCCAGGTCGCTGTTATGCATTTTTTTCTCCTAAATGACTTGATAGTAAAGTAAAAGAGTTAAGTGTGTGTGTTTTGTTCTCTGCGTTCCAGGCCAAAGAAGGCATTGAGCAGCTGGTGTATTTGTGTCGCACAGACAAGGAGGAAGTTCGAGACGCTGCCAAACAAGCCCTTCTTGTGCTGGGTAATAACAATATTATTATTATTAACGATGATTCATCTTTCTATTTAATATCCATGTGCCGAAGTTTAAAAACCTAATCAGTGATTTGTTCTTTCTTTTATGTATTCATATTGCCATCCATCGGTTGTCATATACTGTATATGTCCTGTATTGGACGAATACTGGGTTAATTTGTAATCATTTCCGCTGTATACCATTTTACTTTGTGATACACAGAAGGACCATGAGTCTCTGTGTCTGAATATCACCACATTCCTCCATTCATTGGTTGTGTTGTTTTCCTTCCATTGTGTGTTTGTGTTTGATGGCTGTGTGGCAGGCGAGGAGGGCAGGATGGCCTTTAGGCACGTGGAGACGTCACAGGAAGGTCTCCCCAGCCTGTTCACGCCCGGAGGCATGGCCAGCACAGCGTTCTGAAGACAGCCTTCTCTCTCCTTCAAACACACACACTCTGTACGTCTGGTGGTAGACACACACACACACACACACACACACACACACACACACACACACACACACACACACACACACACACACACACACACACACACACACACACACACACACACACACACACACACACACTCTGTACATGAGCTGTGGATAGGGGCTGCAGAGTGAACTGCCTTAAACAGAAGAGGGTGGAGATGAGCGGACGGAGAGCCTCCGGAAGGGTGGACTGACTGATGGGATAATGAAGGGGGAGGGAAGGCTTAACAAGCATTTATGCTTTTATATTGAGCTCCTGAGTTTGATTATATGTATTAAAGCAACCATATCAATGCCTCCCGGGGTTGGAAGAGGAGGTGGGGGTTCATTGCACTTTTGGTATTCTGATTTCACATTGGATTCAAGATACAAATAGCGTTCGGACGGAGCTGTGTGTAACTTTATTTTTTATTCGAATGAATCCGTTGTTAAGATGCAGTAACTCCCTCAAACATAGTTTATTACAGCCCGGTTTGTTATGAATAGTGACATGGTTCATAATTAACTTGGATGATGGCGTATTATAAATTCTTCATTATTGCCACTTGGTAAACTCGTAGTTGGTAGATGTAGTCAAACTTACCAGTGCCTGCTGTCATTACGTTTATTATCTTTGAGTTTGAGTTTTGAAATGCTTATTAGCACAAAGCTAGCAATAAACTATTTGTGTTTCTTTCATTAGAACAGCTGTATTGAACCAGGGAAACCTTTCTTGGGCTAAAACATTGTATGCTAAAACATAAGGGGGATAACCTGACTTGTGAATTACCTAACAGGTATACGGGGGTACCCCGGTAGTAATAAGTGCATCGGTCCCCTTATCTCCCTGGCCTACCTCTGAATACTACAATAGGACACTAGAATATGTCTTCAACGTAAAGCTCCTTTAGGACGAGGAAACAGGAATGGATTCTATTGAGTGTCTGGCTCAAGAAAATACAAACGTACAGACTGATGGCTGGAGGACCGACAGACTAACACATGAACTCGACAGAGAACTGATCTTGGGACACTCCAGGTGTGTCTGGCCTCTTTAACCACTAGACGAGCCCACAAAGAAAAGGATTCCAACCACAATCTGCAGAAAGAAGCCAATCTACTGAAAGGATGAGCATTCATTGGTCTATGTATGTGGCTATTCCTTCATTTACATCCTTCAGGAAAGGGAACTGCCGATTAACCACGGGAAAACCTGCACCTCGGCTCAATCGGTTAGTTTGAGATCAAATACTGTTTGTGTTTGACTGCATAACATTGGGAGGTCATCTGCTTGTTAAATTATTCCCATTTGATGAGAGAGCTCATATATATATACATATGTATATGTATGTATATGTGTATATATATATATATATATATATATGATGAGAGTTAGGAGCCATTGGGTGAAGCGATCCGGTGCCATTGTGTGAATGATATGCATGAGAATTGCTCAGCCTGTTCTCCCTTGAAATATAAATATATATATATACTAATATAACTATACTTCACTGGAATTGTACATGTTATGTGATTGTATTGTACATTTGTTTTTATTTTATAGCATACTCTTAATTTGTACATTTATTTGTATTCTTTTATAAAAGCATTATTATGCCTGGTGATGCATCAACTGTATATTATCTACTGTAAAGGTTATTTGGTTCTTTTTCAAAGCACTTCAGCTATTGTCTATTTCTATTTGGGTTATTGTTACAGAAACCCGGCTACAGAAGATGACTCCAAATTCAACAAGTCTTCCACAGAGCGCTTAATGTACCATGTGAACTAACCAAACAGAATCATAGTATTCGTGTTTATTTTCTGATTTGCTGAGTAGCTTGCATCAAGGAGCATGCTGGGAGCATTTAGTTTTCTCTGATGAAAAGAAGAGCATGTAATGAGTAACCCATGAATTGGTGCATGTTTATAAACGGCAGCACAGAGTTCATAGAATCAACAAAAGGGCAACTGCTGTAAACTATTCTGGATTTAAGAAAGGCCCAGAGGGAAATCATATACTTTTCAATTGGAATGATAATTTACCAGGAAACCTTTTTTGTTTTTAACCTGTATGTCTTTTTTCATCTTCCCAACCCATGACTACTGATGTATGGGGTCTAAAGGTCTGAGCAGTCTTTGGTTGGGTTTTATTTTCCCTCTCATGTTAACCAAGTGCTTGGATCAAACATTGCATTAATCATATTGCAGCCCGATACCCGTCCTTTCCCCCAGAGAAACCAAATAAGATGGGCAGGCCCTCGGGAAATGCAATCAGCCTCAAATCAAAAGACCGCTATTGAAACAAGACTCAATCGGGAAGCTGCTTTCCTAGTAAGGATTAAACCATGGTTGAAATCCTGTTTAATTACAAGCAATAATTACTCAATACTGTGCTCTTCGTTTTGATCATGATCAAAGTTGTTAAAATGTATAAAAGAAAACATGTTGTTGGGTACAATCTGTGCTAAAACATTGATGCATTTAAAATGTGCCAGTTCAGTTCTGCATGAAAAGGGAACACAGAAAATAGGCTGTAGGCTATTGCTAAATCATTGAAGACCATCTTCTTCAATGGTTGCACTTCTATTTGCCACTGTATACCTCCGATAGTGAACCTAGGACAGCAATAATCTACAGATATACCTCTAGATTAGAATACTTCAGTGTGTAAGTGCCTCGAGTGGTGATGGAATCCTGTGAGCCTTTGGGGAGATTAAGATTTATAGAAAAAAAAAAGATGAACCATAGGAAAAAAGGTGAGGCAGAACATAGATTTTATATATTTTTTTCAATAAGGCTGATAGACTGCAGCATTGGAAGCAAAATATTTTTTCTATAAAATATTGCCTGGCAGTTGTATTGCCTGATGTCAAATGTATATAAGTAATTAAAATATGTCTAAGGTGATTGTGTTGCTTGTTCAGTGTCTGGTGTCCATTTTTGAGCGTATAGACTTTAAACATAAAAAATAAAAACATCCAATTCAGTTTAGTAGCCTAGTCATGACTGAAAGCAGTGTAGAAATGAACACACGTTTTCTTCATTACGTTAGTCCTAAAGCTGAACAACATTTAAAGTTAGTCCCTATGTCCTCAAAATAAACTGCATTTATTTTGTCGCAGGCCTACAATGATTACTTCAAGTTTAATTTCTAAAACGCTCCAGATAAAAGCAACTCATATAACCAGCATTTTAACTCCAGAGTAATAGTAACTAGAGTTATCGTAGTCGTAGGGGAAACCACAGCCACAACATTGACCTAAACTGGTTCGATCCCGGTTGGTTTCAAGGTTTCTATGTATTCCAACGGGGCGCCCCTCCTGGCCAATCAGGGTGGCTGCACAAGATTCGATACCACCCCCCAGCGGTCGCACAGGCGCACTGAGCTCCCAACTGCCATTTTGTGGCATAGCCTACTCTGCAAAAGCGGGAGAGGGATTAAAAGAAGCGTCGGAGAAGGTTGCATTTCTTATCTGCCCTGCCAACTTTGTAGCACAGTCTCTGCGCTTTCAGTGGAGTTCACCGGGAGGAGAAACAGACTTAAAAGAGGTAAAGTACTACTACTTTTCAGAGAAGGGGGAGTTTGCAGGATCTTTATTCGGCCTCTAGGTGTCACGATGGGGCTCCGGGTCTGGGCGGCTTGTCGGGGGGTGTTTGTCTCCCTCTATCGTTATTGAAATCCCCGTCAAAATGCGTTTAAATAACAGAAGTTTTCACGATAGAGTTTGAGCCCTCTCTAATTGCAGCGGTATCCGCTGTAGAAGTGTTGAAACGGTAGATGAATAACTGTAATAATGTGAATTAAGTGTTTAGGCCGGGCGTCCATTTTCTCGGTCCTCTCTTTGTTTCCTGTCTTTTACTGCTGAGACGAGATGGAAACTGGCGGGCTGCGTTAGCATAGTGGGCTAACGCTCGCCTTGTCGGGTTGAAAATGTGGAAGCAGAACTACGTAATGCGTTGAATACATTGATCCACATACTCTAATAAATACAACCTAACACTACACTACACCATTATGTGGCACAGTCGACTTTAAATGGAAGAACCGGGGTTAATATTTAAAAAGTATATTCGGTTAGCAATAGCAAGGCGGTTTCCCTCCTAGCCCCGAGGCTACGGCCTAACCTTCCCGCGTCCATGTTATAACTTGTCGACTACACTTTTTCCTCCAAGTTTTGTACAAGGCGAATCCCATTGCAAGTCAACAGCACAATGTTACCGTTGTGCAAATCTATACCGCGCCACCGGATGCATTCAAACATCAAAATGCGGTGGCGACGCATGTAGCATCACATTAGCTCCGCGGCTAGCATATGGCGCACGAGGAAAAAATCAGGCCACCGCGGGAGGATGACGAGGCATTTATAGCAAAGTGACTACTGCAACCTCTGCGTGTTTCTGTCCGTCGTTTTCGCCTGGCGCCCCGCAAACAAGGTCCTCCTGAGGGAACATTGTCTCCCCTCGTTCCACCACGGTGGGAATCCAAGTTGTTGTTACGCCGTTTGCCCGCTTGTCTCTATCAAAAGCCACCTAGAACGGCATACACAGTGATGTATAACAGCAGAGAGCTCCCTCTACGATTCGGCTAGGAGAGGTACAAAAATACGACTATATGTGCAATGTGTGAAGGCGACCACTTGTGTATATATTGGATGAATGGTCGGTCGCTGTCGAACTTAGTTCATTGCTGTGTCTAAAATAAATTATTAGAGGCCCCTTCCTAATTAATCACCATTGACTCTTGATTCAAGAAGGCGGCCGTAGGGAATTAGCGGCCCTATATGAACATTTCCAGCTAATTAATAATCAGTTCCTCGTTTAAAAAAAAATCTTCGGGCAACTTCGCCTTATAGTTGAACACACGTCGGCACACAAGCATAATCACATTTATATTTATATATTTTTTAGGTTGACAGCTTAATAATTGTTATCACAATTAGTTCACGGTTAATGTACTGAAAATGTGTGGCTGATTCAGTGCTCTGAATAATCCTTCCTTCCCCTGGCAGGCTGACAGTGAGAAAAGGGAGAGAGGCTAGCTGGAATATCAGGCTGAGATGAGATAAAGGTTATTGAGCAACGAGATTCTGTGCCAGGAAGCTGCAGAGGTTCTGTCAGGAGATGTTCACATTGAGTTTTCGAGGTGCGATGTGCTTCCAGGTAACTCACAAAAGGCTGAGCACCTGTACAAAACCTTGTATTTATGTTCCGTCAGTGTCCGTTGGATGTGACATTAGCTACATAAAGTTACAGGAGGAATTTGTAGGATATATGTGAGTTACAGTATTACCAGGTGATTGCGTACCCTCCACCGATTTGGGAAACTAAAGTCGTCCACATCGCTACCAATCAGAGCCTACCCAGCATGGACCAGGGGACGGCAGAGGATGTCGGGGGTGTGGACGACCCCACCAAAGACTACCCCTCGATCCAGAGTGTCCACAGCCAGGAGGACATGGTGGCAGATCTGCTCCAGCAGGCAGCTGAGGCCGGCGGAGTGGTGGATGGACAGTCCGGGATCGTTCTGGACCAAGGTGAGGGGTCTGTGGCTCTCAGGGGCTGGCCACATATGGATTCAGCAGCACCAACACAGACATAACTCTTACTCTGCAAGTGTACACTTGTCGTCTATTTAGACGGGTGGTTTCATCCTTGTTTACGTTTAATCGATCTTCTCGGGATCATAACTTTTAAGTTAGTTCTATGGGGTGGCTTCTTGGTAACCGGTGTCTTAATGTGTTGTGTCCAGGCGACGGGATGGAGGCTGTGCATACCCAGCAGCAGCTCATGGAGGAGGGGGGCGGAGGCGTGGAGATGATGGTGATGGAGTCCCTGGATCCAGCCCTGTTGCAGATGAAGACGGAGGTAAACCACAGCCCTGTTTCAGTGCCCAGTTTCAAATCCCTCCTAAAAACTGAATTATTTTCTCTTGATTTGTACAGCGCTTTGGTCAACTGTTGTTTTAAAGGGCTATAAAAATAAACTTGACTCGACCAGTGTGTTTTATTTGATTTGGCCCATAATGTTAGCCATGGATCCGGCTGATCAACGTGCTTTGCCTTTAGGTGATGGAAGCTGCAGTAGGTGGAGGGGTAGCTGGCGGTGCGCATCAGGCCACCGTGACCACGGTGGACCAGACGCAGATCATCACCCTGCAGGTCAGAGCAGTGCCTGGAATGATGAGTGGCGGTCTGATGAAGGCGTGTGGAGTGTTCCTAACCAGGAGACGGTCTTGTGTTAGGTGGTGAACATGGAGGAGCAAGCTGCCCTGGGCCTGGGTGAGCTGCAGCTGGTGCAGGTTCCCGTCTCCGCCTCCACGGTCGAGGCTCTGCAGCAGGGGACCTTTGTGGACGCCACTGCCATGCCCAAGGACGGCGACCCTGTTATCTGCCACACCCTGCCCTTGCCAGAAGGCTTCCAGGTAGGGAAACGTTACACCAACACGGGTCACGTCGTGTAGGCAATTTGGACGTCCAGTTTAAGAGGCCCCTTTTGGGCAGGACATTAGTAACCCCTTTTGTACTGTTATTTTAACCTCATTCTGTCGTGCTGCCAACCAGGTGGTGAAGGTGGGCGCCAACGGGGAGGTGGAGACGGTGGAGCAGGAGGAGGAGGGGACGGAGACCCATCCTTTGGAAGAGGAGGACGAGGTGGAACAGGAGGTGACGCAGGTCCTGGAAGGGGAGGACGAGCCCGCTCAGGTCCAAAACGATGACTCGGCCTGGTCCAAAGACCCCGACTACCAGCCCCCCTCAGCGGCCCTTAAGAAGTCCAAGAAGGTGATGGTAAAACATCAACTTTTACTGGCTTCACTTCTAAAGATTCAAATTCTGATCATGGTGTGTATTAGAATATTGAGTGCCTGCGGGTTTGTTGGTCTTCTTCTAGGGTAAGAAGAGTCGTCTGCGCTACGCGGAGGGCGATAAGGACATGGACGTCAGTGTTTATGACTTTGAGGAGGAGCAGCAGGAAGGGCTTCTGTCTGAAGTCAACGCTGAGAAGGTGGTGGGCAACATTAAGCCGCCGAAACCCACCAAGATCAAGAAGAAGGGTAAGGGACTCATGATCCACTCAATTGCATCTCTAGCACCCCCTGCTGGTGGCCAGTTTTAGTAGCAGTAGTGTATTTTAAAATCCTACACTAAACGTAACTATTGACCAAGCATGGAAGCATAAATCAAATGGTTGACGATGGTTCCAACGAGTGCCCTGTTTGGCCCCGTGCAGGTGTGAAGAAGACGTTCCAGTGTGAGCTTTGCAGCTACACCTGTCCTCGTCGCTCTAACCTGGACCGCCACATGAAGAGCCACACTGACGAAAGGCCCCACAAATGTCACCTGTGTGGCAGAGCCTTCCGAACGGTCACCCTGCTCCGCAACCACCTCAACACACACACTGGTAGGCCCTCTTCACACCCTAGGGTTAGGGTTAAGCCCCCTCAGACTCTGAAGTAGCACAAGGACTAAGCCCAGAAACCCAGCAACACTTTTTTTATGTTATTTTCCTTTTTCTTGCAGGAACCCGTCCTCACAAGTGCACAGACTGTGACATGGCCTTCGTGACCAGTGGAGAGCTGGTTCGCCATCGGCGCTACAAACACACCCACGAGAAGCCCTTCAAGTGCTCCATGTGTGACTATGCCAGTGTTGAGGTACTTTCCTCCAGCTCAGTGTTCACTTACCCTAACGCTAGAGACTACTGGATTCTCAAGCCAAGAGTTGAATATCAAAGTTGTGCGGCGGGCAAAAACATGATTACACAAAGAAACATGTGTAAAGCTTCCAGGGCTAACTGCTTTATGGAGCCTCATTACCTTTACCCCTCTCTACCCAGGTGAGTAAGCTGAAGCGCCACATCCGTTCCCACACCGGAGAGCGTCCGTTCCAGTGCAGCCTGTGCAGCTACGCCAGCAGAGATACCTACAAGCTGAAGAGACACATGAGGACCCACTCAGGTACGCCCTGCTGCCTCCTCGGACTCTCCACCTGGCTGTGTTCGGGTAACACTGGTTTCTGGGTGCAATGGGGTTGGTGGTTAATCTGTTTGTGTACCTACCCTCTCTAGGAGAGAAGCCATACGAGTGCTACATCTGCCATGCTCGCTTCACCCAGAGCGGCACCATGAAGATGCACATCCTGCAGAAACACACTGAGAACGTTGCCAAGTTCCACTGCCCCCACTGTGACACAGTCATCGCCCGCAAGAGCGACTTGGGTACGTTTTATTAACATGCTGCAGCACATCTGTTTGCTCCTTACACGGGTTCTGCAGTCCGTGCTCTCTGCTTTTGCTTTTCCCTATTTCTGAAGATGCTCACCCTCCCGTGTCTCTCTTCCTGGCCAGGCGTTCATCTGCGAAAGCAACACTCGTTTATCGAGACGGGCAAGAAGTGTCGCTACTGCGACGCCGTGTTCCACGAGCGCTACGCCCTCATCCAGCACCAGAAGTCCCACAAGAACGAGAAGCGCTTCAAGTGCGACATGTGCGACTACTGCTGTCGGCAGGAGCGGCACATGGTGATGCACCGGCGCACACACACGGGGGAGAAGCCCTACGCCTGCAGCCAGTGTGAGAAGACCTTCAGGCAGAAGCAGCTGCTGGACATGCACTTCAAACGCTACCATGACCCCAACTTCATTCCCACCTCCTTCGTCTGCCCCAAGTGTAGCAAGACTTTCACACGCCGGGTAAGCAGGCTGCTGTAACCAACGGCCCATTGTCTTCTTTGCCTTGGTCTCTCACCTCTCGAAGACCCTCCTTCAAACGTTTGATGTTCTCCTGTCCTTTCCTGTCCAGAACACAATGGCGCGCCACGCTGAGAATTGTAACGGTGAGAT
The DNA here is from genome assembly GCF_031168955.1 of Gadus macrocephalus. NCBI lineage: Eukaryota > Metazoa > Chordata > Actinopteri > Gadiformes > Gadidae > Gadus > Gadus macrocephalus. The sequence goes on along the minus strand of NC_082390.1, from coordinate 465,535 downwards.
TGACGATGCCGAGAACGGAACCCCAACCCCGAAGAGAGGCAGGAGGGGCCGCAAGAGGAAGATGAGGAGCAGGCGAGACGAGGAGGAGGACAGCGGTGAGTTAGGGGCTCGTGGTTTGGACCGACGTCAACCCTAGCGTGCATGTGGAGTCGCTGCAATGACCATCGGGTCGTTTGTAATGCATTTTGGTTTTTTCTTTCCTCTGTAGACGAGGATCACGCTGACCCTGACCTGGACGAGGACGAGGACGACTTGGACGCTGAGGAGGAGGAGGAGGAGGTGCTGCTGCAGGAGGAGGAGGAGCAAGACGCCATGGAGCTGGACCAGGCCCCTGCCACCGTCCCTGTCCCCGCCCCCGAGGAGCCACCGGTCAAGAGGAAACGAGGACGCCCACCAAAGAACGCCCCTAAACCCGCACCGACGCCCACCAAGTCCCCCCGGGTCGCGGCCAAGGCTGCTGCTACAGGTGAGAGGCCCCTGGGATTTACACTACAACATACTGCTACTCAGCCCCTGATCCTGTACTGCTGCGTCATATACCGTAGTGGTCCTGGTGGGTCTCCTCCCGGAGCTAAATGGTGATTTACTACTATGTAGTGATAATGGATAGAATGCACGAAGCGGAGGGGTCTTGCTTCGCCCTGGGGGGCTTATTTTCGCTGATGACCGGCTTTCTATGCATTATCCCGCTTATTACACAGCTACTTTATACTTTTTTATTTTTTATTTTTTCCCCTTTGTTTGATTATTTGTAAAGCGTCGTTGAGTACTTAGAAAAGCGCTATAAAAAACATCAATTATTATTATTACTTGCCAAAACGAAAAAATAACTTCACACGGTGTGTCTTTTCAAAATGTTATGTTTACCAAAAAGTGACCATTCGTAGTGTTGATCAGCAGAGAAAAAGTTTGTCGTTGACGTCGCTTGGCAACCGAATACGCTGGGGTTGATAAGTTATGAAGACGTGAATCGAAGGCCAAAAATCCCCTTTCCTTGACGATATTTAACGGCCGGGAGTGGGGAAGGCCCCTGCCAGTGAACGGAGCGCTCCAGCGCTTTGAGAAGAGCCGTGTCATAAATGTATTGTAATAAGTCTTGTCACGCCTCCCAGCGGCCGCCATCATCCAGGTGGAAGATGAAAGCACGGGAGCCGTGGAGAACATCATCGTGAAGAAGGAGGAGGCTGATGGCCCCACGGGCGCGGTTCTGGAGCAGGGCTCGGAGCTGACGGTGGAGGCGGTGGGTCTGGAGGCGGAGGAGGTGGAGGCCGTGGAGGTGCAGGGCACGGAGGACGAAGCTGCGGCGGCGGCGGCGGCCAACGGCGACCTGACTCCAGAGATGATCCTCAGCATGATGGATCGGTGAGCGCCCCGTCGGTACCGGCGGCAGCACACGCAGATGGATGCCGAACCAACATGTGTAAAGGCAGGTACACAGCTGGGCACATCAACATGCACACATCGGCCTTCATCCACCGTAGGAGCTCGGATACCCGCTTGACATTCAATTGTTACTGATTCTTTATTTTTTCTCTGCTCTATGCTGCGGGTTTTTCGTTGCCCAAACTGCTGGAGCTTAAAAAGGATTTTCAAACATAGGGAAGACTCGTTCTAACATCTGTAAATATCTTAAGTGACCTAAGATCCGCACACATTGAAGCAGCTCATTGACTCCCACAGTTCTGCCCCATGTTGCTGCAGTTCTGTCCACACGTACAGGTGTCCTTTATTAATTTGCTTTATTCAAGACCCCTAGATTAATTGTTCTTGATCCGAGCCTATCCTTTTTTGTTTTTGCTGATGCCACAATCTCTCACTTGGAAAATATACTCTGAAACGGTAAAGAGTGGTCCTCTCATGCACCTGAAGGATGGTCCTCACTCTGTTCTTTATCATGAAGAGTCATTTTATGCTTAACTAAACCTCAGCCACCGACAATTCTCCCATTTTAATTTTGAGGATCTAGTACTTTTTTCTTTAATCAGTAATTTGCCATGGAGACCTGTTCATGTTAATGCTAGGGTGTTCGTTTTCATCCAATACCGCCTTGCCGTAAAGCTCCACCATCAGACGGACACCGGACAGTCTGAGGGTGTCTGTTGTTTATTAGCAGTCGTTTGCCACTAATGAGACATTTGATATGTGTGATCATTGACCTGTTAGTACCGTGTTTCATTTCATGGGAATTATCAATGTTAACTGAAGGGTGTTTGCCTGTTTTTTAGACCAACTAAAATGGATTATTGACCAGCGGAGTAATGGACCGAATATCTATTTGAGAATAATTGCAACCGTTTTGATGCTAGATTTAAGTCAGAATGCATTATTCCATTTTAATGCTTGTTCGTTGCTCAAGGCTGTGTTTTCCAACCAATCACCAAGAAATTCTCCTTTTTTATTTTTGTTCTCTGTAAATAGAAATATTGTTTTTGTTTTTTACCTTTTCTGTTTTCTTTTGATTTATCGTGAACATTTTAATCCTTTTGTAGTGTTTAGTTTGGTCAGAGTGTCTGTCCTGTTTAGTGACGGTAACATGAATGCTGTTCACCGCTAACGGAAAAGCCTTCACGGTGTGCTAGGTAGGCCTTCACGGTGTGCTAGGTAGGCCTTCACGGTGCGCTAGGTAGGCCTTCACGGTGCGCTAGCTAGGCTGTATTCTCTCAGATCAGACGGCACGGTGCGCTAGGTAGGCCTTCACGGTGTGCTAGGTAGGCCTTCACGGTGCGCTAGGTAGGCCTTCACGGTGCGCTAGGTAGGCCTTCACGGTGCGCTAGCTAGGCTGTATTCTCTCAGATCAGACGGCACGGTGCGCTAGGTAGGCCTTCACGGTGCGCTAGGTAGGCTGTATTCTCTCGGATCAGACGGCACGGTGCTCGACAGAACGATGGGGATCCCAGGGGGAGACGGGCGGACACGTCGTGTTCTGCCGCTAGTTCTTATCTTATTGTTGGAAGGGAAATTGTCCTGCTTGAACCGTCTGTTTCAGGAAGGGGCAACATGGAATTGTCTAAAGGTTTGTAAGATCTGTAAAATAGGCTGCCATTGCTTTAGTATTTTGAACTGTAAATTATGTCATTACCATAAATGCTTGGCTGCAACATATGAAGCTTTCCCTCCAGTTGTATTTCCTGTTAAGCAACTAAAACACGTTGAATTCTTTAGTTTGCCTCCATTGTTCTCTAGTAATATATAAATATATATTTTGTATTCTTTGCTTTATAATGTCACAGTTCTTGTGGCCGTTCTCCTGCCCTACAAACATCCCAGCTGGGTTCAGTAGCGCTGAAGCCGTAGCCGCAGATGGCAGAAATGAGTCTCCATATTTTTCTTACGCCTGTTTTTAAGAACATCGCCACTGAACCACGCATTTACCATTTTTCCGCGTTCGTATGTAATTATCCATCGAAGATAGCGTTTTATTTTTTTGGTTGAGCTCTTATACAGTTCTGTAGGATGGTAGGGTTTTTGTAAATCTGGCTGCAATATGGATTGGAACTGAGACTGGTCTGACAATGAAACGATGGATAGGGATTGGCTGGCCCTTTCGGTTTTGTTATGAGAAATAACTGAACCATTTCCCCTCCCTTTATAGCAATAGCCAATCAATGGAGTGTAAACGCCTTGATTGATCGCCTGAAAAGCTCCCATCAGTTCAACTGAAATGTGTAACTGCCAAACTCTATCCATTGTGGTAACCACAGGAGGCTATGCCTACTGGTTTATACGGTCAACATTCAGTCGTTCCCCCCCCCCCAACCCGTTTTAAAGTTAAGATCGCAGACGTCTAACAACTTTGGCACCGTGAACATTAACTGTTGCGTTTACAGTCTTGTTAACAAGGAGGGGAACATTGACTGGTTGAGTGAAATGGAAGCTCTGTTTATAATGCTCCTTTAAAAGATCGTCGCCTACATTGAAAATCCTGTGATCTTCTCTGGCTTTGAACACTGCTCTGGTATAAAGACCAAGGAATGAATGATTATAGACTGCTTGTAATGTTTGCCTGAGATTGAGTCAACATGTTCTTGGAGATATGAGAATGTAAATGTACAGCTGATGAACAATAAAAAATAAACATGCCTACGGACTGACCTGTGTGTCCACTGACTTTCTTTATTAACTGTTCAAGATTAAGATGGGGCTAATGCACATTAATGATTTCAATATTTTTTTACATAAATAGTGGAACGATATTGAAAACTAATGTAGATTAACATCCCTCTGAATAAAATTGCATGGGAGTCATGATGGCGGTTGAGTATTTTATTCCACCTCGTTCAGGGAACAGGCGTTGCACCAGACTGTCCCTAGCATTGGTTGGCAGGCCACCTAGTAGGAGTTCCTGCTGCTGTGATCCATGATGGTCATCAGGGCCAGCCACGTCTCCTTGGCAGTGGGCAGGATCTGGTTGGCAGGGAGGATGAAGCCATAGCGGCCCGTGTCTCTCAGCTCAAAGGTGTAGGAGTACTTGATGCCCTGGTCGTAGGTCCAGTCAATGGTACCGCCACTGGCTTGGTCTAAAATGATATTACAGTCTTTGAATATAAATACAATGGTCTACTCCTGCTTAAATGTTGTTGACATCTGCTTGCTGCCAGATATTCCTCTTAACGGTCCAGCTGAAAAATCAGTAATGCTATTCATAGGACAAGGGTCCTAGCTAGGTTAAGGTTTAATTCAGAACCATTTTAAGGTTTCCGACCTCTTTAAAGTGTGACTATTGGCTAGCATGGTGAGATGTGTATGGTGAGTATTGTTGGCCGAGCTTACAGATGGTGTTGATGATGCTGCCGTAGCGATAGCGAGTTCCGTACAGTGAAGCCAGGTTGGTGATTGCCTTCTTGGCCAGCTCGTTCTGTCGGATCAAGGTATCAACATGTTATGATCTTCAGATTATTTTTGGAAAACGCCTCTACTCATTACAGTTGCATGGCGATATGTTTCCATAGTAACAGTACAGGAATTCAACCACAACATTGATTAAAGACGCATTGCTTCATGCATGATCCCCAACACTGCAGATGGACAACTGGAGGACCTGGCCCTGAACTCACCAGCTCCCCGTGGTCTCTGGCGGGGGTCTTGGTGAAGCCGTAGGGGAACAGCAGCATCTGGGAGTAGGCATGGATGGAGACGAAGGCCTTCATGTTGCCGTGGGACTTGACAAAGTCCACGATGGCCTTGACCTCAGACTCGGAGTGGGCGCTGGGTCCGCGGTACGTCTCGGAGCAAGGGTTGCCGCTGGCGCCCGCTCCTGAACATCAGAACCACCATTAGAAGGACGTGAACCAGGTGGGAGAGCAGGGAGACCTGCTGCTCGACATAACGCTAACCGGCCTGCATTCATATAGCGCTTTATTCCTAAGCGCTTTACAATGCGGCCTGACATCCACCCGGTCACGCACACAATCACACCGACGGCGGAGTCACCCATGCAAGGCGACAGCCGGCTCGTCGGGAGCAGTATGGGTTTTAGATGCCTTGCTCAGGGACTACTCAACACTCCAACCCGCTATACCTTCTGAGCTACTGACGCCCATCGGGGTTCAGGTAGGGACCATCGTGCCCGCTATACATCCTATGGTTGTTCATACTCTGTGTTTTAACATTATGAGCCGCTGCTTTACAACTGTGAATGCCCCGAGGGTGACCCAGGGTGACCCACCTCCGAAGCCTGCGTCCCAGTTCCTGTTGGGGTCCACTCCCACACAGGAGGACCCGGGGTTGGGCTTCCTGGTCTTACGCCACATGCGGTTCTGTTAAAACAGGATGGTTAGGGTCAGGGTTAATGTGTTTGTGTGTGTGGCAGCATCCCAGCTCTACTTGCCTTGGAGTGAGTGTAGGCGAAACCATCAGGGTTAGTCACAATCTCCAGGAAGATGTCCATCTTGTCGAGGATGGCCGTTAGGGCCTGGTCCTTCCCATACGTATCCACAATCTAACCATTAGAGAAGAACGGTAGCCTGTTAACCTCCATTCAGGGCTGAACAACACATATACATAAAGGCAATTTACACACCAGGGAATAGTTAGACTTTTGTGGTTATATTACAGTTCAGCAACCACACGACAGTGTGGCGTATATCACATTATTGAATGGAAATTAAACTACGTTTTTAGTCATATTAAAAATCTAATCATACGAAAATAGTAAAGCTATGTTTTTCCATGGACAATTGTTACTACCATGTTTGAGCTAGCATGGTTTGAACCAGTATATTTGTTGGTCCCATTGACTATGGCAACAGATGTGGCCAAGTGTGTAGTTAATTCACTTACATTTTTGGCAAACCATGTTCCGCTGGCCTGAGTGATCCATTCTCTGGAGTGGATTCCAGTGTCGAGCCAGATAGCCGGGCGACTGGTCCCACCGGTGCTGAACTACAGGAGAGTTTATCATTATTAAGACAAACACTTTCAAGCAGAGTGAGAACGCGCACCTAGTCACACAGAAGGTTTCATCGGCCTCGGTTAGATTTCAGTCAAGGGTAAGGATTATATTCTGCGGGATTACCTTCAGCACGTTGATGGGGCGGCCCTCGTAGCTCCGACCAATCACAATCTTGCTGACCAGGTTGGGATTCTCACTCACCAGCATGTCCTGGAAATTGTAGATCTGAAGAAAACCAAAGGCTGTAAGTATATGGTGAAATTAAATATCTTCAACGCCAACCACACCACTACAATTTTTAAATAAAAATAAAATATGTACTTTGCATATTATAATATGTGTAACATTTATAATTAATTTTAGTATTAGTATTATTATAATAAAAATATTTTATTATGGTATAATATATTAGAGAAATGTCTAATAGCATTGTAGCATTGCGTTGACTATTTATTATGTTGTAATTAGTTAAGAGTTTGATGCTGGTTACGAGCCTCTTCGATGGTGTGGTATCTGGAGTAGTCGAAGGCGTCAGTGTTTCTGGGCTCAACATCACGTGTTGCAGCGTCCATCTCTTCCGCTTCCTCGTCCAACGCAACCTGAGAACGAACAGTGCACATATGTCTCTGACTACTTTAAGGAATCGTATCTTGCGTTTTACGTCCCGTCACGTATAAATGTCTTTGATCAACAGAAGTACAGTCGTAGTACAACTATTAACAATATGAAAAAAATAATGATTTTTTTTATTTTGTGTTTAGCAATTGGCGACGTCTAGTGGTTAAAATGAGTCACTGCAGTTGTGCATCTGACGGTTCTCAGAAACAAATCGTGTCACCACCAGGAATATTATCATCGTCCTACCCCTCGTCAAATATCCGAACAATAAGCCCAATGTATGTTCTAAGAAGCATTTTAATAGCTGATCGGCATGCTTTTAATTCCTCTGTCAATATACCAATAAATCCCTTGGAACATATCCAACTACGTCCGATTGTGCCAACTCCGTATCTCCGTCCGCTCGTTCTCCCAGCGCTGCACCTCCGTACTGTTCTCATGCGGGGTCGTGTACCTGCAGGTCCCGGATCATGATCGAATACTGGATCTCGTAGTAGTCCAGGTGGGACTTGACGGTGCTCAGACTGAAGGCGGGCACCCTGATGTCCACAGGGGTGCTCACATCACGCACCCCGATCCAGATGTCCAGCTGTCAGGTCAGAAGTCAAGAGGGCGGGTTAACCGGTGAGGGAAGGAAGCATGTTGATTGGTCATAAATTCCAATGAAATGAAAACGCACCGCAACATCACAAAAATAGATGGTGTGTGTGTGTGTGTGTGTGTGTGTGTGTGTGTGTGTGTGTGTGTGTGTGTGTGTGTGTGTGTGTGTGTGTGTGTGTGTGTGTGTGTGTGTGTGTGTGTGCGCGCGCGTGTCTAGTGTATTAATGATTTACCCTATTTATTTTCTGTAGAGAATGGTTTACTTTAAAGCTTTAAAAACACAGTTTTTCAAGACAATCTTCTCCTTTTATATTCTTGTTAGAGAACCAGCTCCAGACACCATTCGGCCGCACCGTGCTCCGTACCACTCTATACCTATCCTAATACCTTATGCCTTTCTTCACCCCCCCTCACACAGCCCCTGTTCAGCACCACAACCAGAGATCCAGCATTTAGTCACACTCACTTCCGGCCCATGAATCCGGCCTCATGGAGCAGCTAACAGATCTCTAGTGCAGGGGTTTTCAAAGTGTGAGAGAGTGAGCCCCCCCTCAGAGAAAAAAATTCAGCTGAGCCCCCCCCCAAAAAAAAATGTTCTAAAGACCTGTGTTTTGAAAGCTATCCTAATTATTTTACACATTTTAAACATCTCTGATCATAATTTTAAAACATTTGAAACATATTTTTTAAACATTTTAAACATATTTCTGAAACATTAAAACATCTTTGTGCGTTTTTAAACACATTTCTTAACACAATTTATGAACTTTATCTAAGCATGTTTTAGCTTAACCTTTTTTAAATACATTTGAACATCTTAATCTGTGTAAACTGCCAGTTTACACAGATTCATTCAGGGTCCCCGACTCTGAATTTTCAGAGTCGAATCAGATCTGCTTTTTCAGTCCAGAGATTCGACTATTCGGCGGGGTTTGTTTACCGGCGTTGCTATGGTGACCTAAATTATTATAAGCAACTGAAAACGATGCCGATTTGAAACTAAAACTGTGATTCTAAAAAAAGTATAAATGCTATCAAAATTCCGTTTCGATAGTATTGAAGATACAAGTGTGTAGATTTGTTCAATGGTTTGAACTATGGTAAACGGTCGAAAAATGAATGAGTTACGATGTCTAGGAGTAGGTGTATCAGAATGGGCTGACGTCTTCAATGAAAACAGCTGAAAACGAAGCGGTATGAAACTAAAACTGTGATTCTGAAGAAATTTTAAATGATATCGAAATTCTGTTTAGATATTATTGAAGATACAAGTGTGTAGATTTGTTAAATGGTTTGCACGAAGATAAACGGTTGAAAATCGATTTAGTTAGGTTACTTCTACAGTTGAAGTACGATTGATGATTTGAATCATCGACTTTCAGGTTTTTCTTCGGGTTTATTTTTTTCTCACGTCGCGCCCCCCCTGAAGAACTCTGGCGCCCCCCACAGTTTGAAAACCACTGCTCTAGTGTGTTTCTGTCTGCATGAAGCAACAAGCCCTGTGTGTGTTGTTGTGTGAGTGGGCGAGAGGGTGAAGGGGTGAGGGGGCGAGAGGGTGAAGGGGTGAGGGGGTGAGAGGGTGAGGGGGAGAGGGGGTGAGGGGGTGAGGGGGAGGGGGTGAGGGTTGAGTGGGTAATGGAGTGAGAGGGGGGGAGGGGGGTGAGGGTCAGTGGGGTGAGGGTTGAGTGGGTAATGGGGTGAGAGGGGGGGGGGGGGGGGGGTGAGGGGGAGAGGGGGTGAGACCTGCAGGTGATCCAGGGCTTCCAAGTCCCGGAGGGCCGAGAGTTGGAGCTCATCCTTGGCCGAGATGCGCAGCACCTGGTGCCTGGTGAACACACGCACACGCATGCACACACACACACACACACACACACACACACACACACACACACACACACACACACACACACACATTAACACACACACACGCACGCACACACATTAACACACAAACACACAAATAAACACACAAACACACAGTTTGTAATCGCTTTTAAGTAATATTAAGACCCATGGCATTGGTAAAAATCTGCAAACTGACACAGCTTTACTACATCCAAAGTGTACATATCCATATGTTGGAGTATCACGTTACTTTTTTTCCATTGATATGCACCTGTTTTGTTTTGTCTATATTTGTGTGTTGCAGGTCATTGTGTAATTTCCCTAATATACACATTTACCCATCTCAGTCTCTCACTCACTCACTCAGTCACTCACTCACTCACTCACTCACTCACTCACTCACTCACTCACCCATCGAAGGTGTCCCTGGCGAGAACCGCCAGCGACAGCGCGGCGAACACGAGCAGTGCCTTCATGGTAGCAGAGGAGAGTGTGGCCCCCGGCGCGGCCCCTGGCTTTAAACTCCTGACGGGGGGCGGAGGCAGGGGCTGGGCTGATGTGGTGACGGCCGAGTAGTGGCCTCGCTTCAGGGGGGTCGGACCGGGGCCCGGCTGGTCGGGTTCCCACGGACGCTGTTCCGTATCAGTCCCGTTAAAGTTTAAAGACTTTAAAACTTAAATATTAAAGTTTTGAAGCCCATCTTTATTGAATGCCTTAAACCAAAAATTAGACTTTTCATTAGATCAGTTTCCTTGTTCACACTGTTCACACCCAAAGACAACAACAGGAAACGGTTCAGCACCTTGTGTTCATAAGGCCAAAGCGGTTAACAGCCGGGCGTTGATACAGCCTGAGCTTCACACAGAGCTCGATATTACGCCTTTTATTGAATGTCATTTATTTTCTTTAATAATGTGTATATTTGGCATTATTTAAGTACATTTTGTTCTGAATTAAAAAAAAAGGTGTTCCCTTTTTTGAGCAAAGCAAACATTAAGATGGCTGATACGACTGGTCCACGCCCACAAGTAGCCCGATGAGGCAATAGTGCTGATAAGACTTGGGTACAGGAAAAAGTCAAGAGATAATATGAGAGGTTTGGTCTACACCTGCTGTCTGCTCCTTACTTCACAGGATGTCAAGTTCATGTTCAAAAGTAAAATCTAAATCTCCCTATGACCTGAACGCCCCCCTTCTCCCCCCCACACACGCACGCACGCACACACGCACGCACACGCACGTACACACACACACACACACATAAACTCCCATTGCTTCAAATTGCAGGCTTTGCTTCCTGTGAGCCTGTATGGCCACAGACGACAGGGTGTCTGGGTAACTCTGTGATGAACTGGCCTCTGCTTCAGCATGTTTGTCATCTAGTCATCCAGTTCATTATTTAGTCCAGTCAATGTAATCTCACGAGGTACGACAGCCTGAAGTGATTATTTCTCATCTGCTTGCCTTTTCTGACGAGCAGTCCAGAGAAGGGAAATATTGTTTTGCTGCTGTTCTCAAACACTTGAATCTGAATCTGTTGACCTTGTAAAAAAAACATTTGGACACAAAATATTGCTTCATACTTTGTGCATCTCTTTTTTTATGTTTCATCTTATACACCAAAAATACATTTGCCACTTTAGCTTTTACATTTTTTGTCATCACTATCATATGAATATTGTTTTACTACATAGATGACCAGAGTGGCCATGTTGTACTGCATACATGATCTTTATAAGACCGCCTGACTTTGATGCTGCTCACCACAGGACCCTCGAATGAATGAATGCGTCGCTAATAACAAAATAAAAGCTCACCTTGCAGGGTTTAGCAAATGTTGGTCAAGCTTTGACTTTTTAGCACATCTATCAACTGCATGCTGAAGACCTAGAGGTGGTGTTGCTGCTTTGGGCCAGGCAATGGCCAACAAGAGACTACTGAATGCCAGCCGCTCATGTGTTCAAGGGCAAGTTCAATAATTACATCCGCTCTATTGTCTGAGATGGCAGGGTGAGACAGTGGTGTATTCATATGGGAGTGGACTACAAGACGAGGAGAGGAAGTCAAGGTCCGCATCCCTGCTCACTTGCTTGACTTCCTTCCCCACGATGGTGACGAAGCAGCGGACTGAGGAGAACGCAATGTCACTGCTCACTGAGAGGGTGCCAAAGAGGGAACCTCTCTCTCTCTCTCTCTCTCTCTCTCTCTCTCTCTCTCTCTCTCTCTCTCTCTCTCTCTCTCTCTCTCTCTCTCTCTCTCTCTCTCTCTCTCTCTCTCTCTCTCTCTCTCTCTCTCTCTCTCTCTCTCTCTCTCTCTCTCTCACAGCAAGATCATTATTCACATGTGTCACTATGTAAGTTAATTTGCGTGTGTGTGTGCGTGCGTGCTTGTGTGTCGATCCTTCACACAGATCCTTTTCCTGAATACAGTATGTCCACGTGCATGCAATCAAAAGGTCAAACATCGGTCCTCACACTCTCAGCTCTGTATAGGTGTGTCTCATCTACAAAGCACAAGTAAACCACTGGACTCTGCCTTTGTTGGCCTCGGTCGTCAGAACACTCCTCCTACTACACGGTGATTGGCTGTCTTCCATTTTATTGGCCCCCCACTGTCCCTATCTAACTTTCTATTGGCCCGGAGTTGAGAGAACCCCAAAGGCGGAAGTGGTTTACCCCACCCACGTTGAAGGAAGATTGAACCGGACTGGACGCCCGAAGTGGAATGAGAGTGTGATCTGGGCTGTGTGTCATCCCGAAAGTTTTGTGTCATTGCATGTTTTCTTGACAGTACCGCCGACATAAGCGCCGTGTTTGGTCCACTCGCTAAGGAGGTCGAGCTGAAAGAATGGAGATCGAGAGAGAAGTTAAAAAGGTAGGGTATCCCGCCTTCATTGACTGACCTACACGGATCCGGTGACGCCCTGGGAGATGTGCCAGGGTTGTTGCAGGTGGCGTTAAACACTTTTAAATCGAAAATAGTTTCACCGCCATTCACCTTCATGGTATAACATTTTACCTCATTCTATAAACGGAATGTCCGGAGTCGCGACTTTACTGCCGTTTTCTGCAGTGCAGCTTACGCTGCTTTTCATTCAATGACACAGTTGCGGTTCCTTAGGGGTCGATATGAAACCCGTGATTTGTTCTAACAGCGTACTGTTTTAACAACAGCAAATGTTGTTTTTATAGTAGCCACTCGTTTTCCTGCAGGCAAAAAGGCATATCACCTTCCTACGAAGAAGTACGAGAAGGAATAGCGTTTGCATATTTTCTGAGGCATAAGCCTATTTTTTTCTAATCATAAAAGTGTGACATAGTTTGGTTGTCCCATTTGTATTCATGCATTTCCCTCAGAGTGAACACACACACACGTTCACGTACACAAACTTTCACATACACGAACACACGCATACACCCACCCTTGTGACAGATTTTCGGTCTTTAGTCATCCGTCTCACGGTTTGCTCAATATGATGACGTTTATGCAATCTTTGAGCTCAATGCTTAGAGTACATCCTGGCTCATCTGGTCGTTGGAGACCTCAGACACTAAACACTATCATTTGAACCCGAGCTCTGCAGGTCCTTTTTAAAACGGTATACCAGTATATTATACACAGTGCAAGATTGCTGCAATTTGGAAAAAAAATACACACTGCAATGAAAACCTTTTTTGTTGTCTTTTGAAGAATCGTAAGAATACTCTGGTGGCATTCAATGCAACTAGTAGCACTGTGAATAACTTCTTTGTACTTACTAGTGACCTGACCGTACAACCTCCGTTTATTGCACAGTCCACTCCTGCCTTGAGGAGTGGACTGAGTTTAAACTCTGCCGTGGAAGAACAAAACATCCAGAGAGGGTTATGGTTCGACTCCATCAATCTCCTGGTATCCAAACATTTACATTTGCATTAAAAGGGTTAATGGGTGTTTTCTTCTGTATTGACTCAACAGCCAGTGGCAATAACACCAGAAGATTAGTGCTGGTTTTAAAACTACTGTTTATGAGCACATACAATTATATACTCTGGATGATTTGCTGTCGTTGGGGACGCAGACAAGGCGCAGTGACCGTAAGCTTTGTCAAATGAAAAGGAGAATATAGGCATGGGGGGAGTACAGAGTAGTTCCTGTTTTGAATGCTTTGTCGCAGACATGGCAGTGATCAACAAAGCAGTCTAGTCATAGCTTATGCTTCCTTGAGATTTGAGCCTTAAATTACACTGACTATTAAAAGCAGGCAGGAGGGGGCGGGGGATGACATAACGTGGCTGAAGTGTGGAGAATGTGTTGGCTCAGGCTTTATATTCATCGCCTGATGGTGCAGCCGGCCAGCATCTGAAGGTTAGAGGTATCTCACTCTTTTGAGTTGCCTTGCTGAGAAACAGTTACTATTAAGATGTGTTCTAAAGACTACAAAGATGGGTTCCTGCTACAGTTTTACTAATTCTTGGTAGAAACTTAGGATGAGAGCTTCTTGTTCATCTCCACTTTCTTTTTAACCAATGTGAGTTATTAAGTTTATTAAGTTATTGTTTTTGGGGTCCTTGCTTTTTAGTATATTTGTGTTTTTATTGACAGATGGGAGGAGGGGGGGGGGGGGGGGGGGGGGCTGTATGAGCCATGCTCTTATAAGAGGCATTCCTCAGTAGTGGACGAAATGTGGGTCAAAAGGACTCCCTCAGACACAAGGGGAGCTCGGAGTTAGGGGGGGGTTGCGGGGGCCAGACAGACATCATGGAATACATGACCATTTATGGTCACGATCAGATGGGACGGCTCAGGGTCTGCCCCAGCAGGGATTGATACAGATGTTGGAGGATAGATCCAGATGTTGGAGGATAGGATTGATACAGTTGTTGGAGGATTGATGCAGATGTTGGAGGATAGGATCGCGGCAGCAGCGCCAAGAACTGTCAATATGAATAATGTGGTAGTCTGCACTCTTCCAACTATGCCTCGTCACAGGGTTGTTCTTCAAACACAAGAGAGTAACTAAGGACCCAAGAACTACTGCGTTGTAGACTATAAGCAATTGTATAGCGAGAGAGCAATCCTGTTACCTTACATTTCATTACTAAATCATCTCTGCCCAAGCATCCAAACCATATTTAGGATGCACAATTTAGCCTCCATATTATGTTAATATTTAACTGAGTATGTTTGTTTAGTTATAATATGAAGTACTGGCTCTGGGCACGGGTCACAGAAGATCTCCAACCCTGAGGCTATTAAATAATGTATCCAGCTTAATGCATGCAGGCCATCGAATGGGTCTCTCATCTAATCTAATCTCCTCTCCCCTCCTCTCCCACCAGATGACCCTGGGTCATGACTTTGGGGCGGGGGCCGCCTGCCTCAAGTGCAAGGAGAAGTGCGAGGGCTTCGAGCTGCACTTCTGGAGGTGAGTCACACACACACAAGTACACACGCACATGTTAAAGGCCCCGTGACATGCCACCAGGTGTGAGTGTGGCCGTTACAAGCCTTTTGGAAAATCTGCGTGTCCACCTAGATGTGTGACGGTTAGATGAACAGTGTTTGCTACTGTCCACTGGGTAGGCCGGTAGCCTGATCTATCCAGCACACATCTAGGTGGACACGCCCACCTGTGGTGTCATAAGGGACCGATTTTGAAAAAGGCTTGTAACGGCTAATCACACCACACCTGGAGGCATGACATGGGACCTTGATGGTAAAGCAGCAGGGCCGGATTAACCAATGGGTTTTATGGGCACGTGCCCAGGGCCCCGCCCAGCCAGAGGGCCCAAGACTCGTCCGAATTTTTATTTATTTTTTTCGGGCGAGCCCCTTTAAGTTGCGAATGAGTCAATATCAGCGCACGCCGGTTGCCTCGGTTTCAATTAGAAACGTTTACCAAGTATCCCCTGTTTGAGTGTAGCGGAATGTACTGTACAGGCTGTGACAGGCCAAGAGCAATATCAGGTAGCAACATTCAATGTCATAATTGACAAACTGGTTAGCTGCCTGGGGCACAGAATGGACGCATATCGGGATGTTTTGGACAAATTTAAGGTGCTCTTTATGGAAACTGACAATTTGACCAGTATCCGTGAACAGGCAGAAGTGCTCTGCATGTCATACCCATCTGATTTAGATGTCGACTTGGCCAATGAAATAATCCAGTTCAGAAGCTTCATACAAAACGAACAGGATAAGTCTCCTCAAAAGCTTTTGAAGATGATCTTAAAACATGGTCTGCAATCAACTTTCCCAAGCGATTTTATAGCTCTCCGTATTTTTTTGACCCTGCCTGAGACAAATTGTAAAGGGGAACGATCATTTTCACATCTGGCCAGAATTAAAAATGAGCTTAGAACGACACAGACGCAACAGCGCCTCAGCGCGCTGTCACTCATGGCCATCGAGACGGAGCTACTCAGGAGCCTGGAATTCGATGAAGTTATCACTGACTTTGCTAATAGGAGAGCCCGTAAGAAGTTTTTCTTACAGGTGCGTCTGGGAGGGAGACATAAACATATATATATTATTTCTCATTTAATGTTACATATTTGTATTCAGACTTACTTCTGTTTACTAACTTCTACGTGTAATGTATTGCCATTCATTATATAGACATACCCTGGCGGAGAGGAGTACTAGTTTAAGGATCAAGATGAAAGAGAGGACAGAAGTGGGGAAATCAGAAAGACAGACAACCAGACCGTGATAGGGGATCCTGAGTGAAGAAAGGAGACCAAGGGATGATGCCAGTCACATTAAAAAAACTCTATGTTCATATGTTCATTCAGCAATTCATAAGTTGATAGGGCTAGGCTAGTATAAACTGAATAAACAAATCGAATAAACAAATAATTAAAGTATTTCATTTTGATGGTGATGGTTTTAGCATATCATTTTGCTTTGTTAAATGTTTCTTTGTCTTGTTTTAGCATATAATGCTTTGTTGATAATATGCAATAGAAACATTTCTGTTCTGTTGTGACATAGGCTACAATAGGCCTAATCATTAATAATAAAAAACACCTGCCACAGCACTGGTTTTTTTTTCGGGGGGGGGGGGGGGGGGGCATCCAACATTTGTGCCCAGGGTCCTGTGACTGCTTAATCCGGGCCTGTAAAGCAGGGTTGGGCCATATCGACTACAGTGAAAGGTTATTAAACAGCTTTTTAGCTCATAATACACTACCTTTCTGTGTAAAAGAGCAGAACTGAATCTCAGCATATCTACTTTTATATGTGTGATCCCAGTCCTGACCTTCATATAATCAGAATCATGAAGCGGGGAGCAGGCAGATGAAGGCATCCAGGTCTGGTTGTGGATCGGAGGGTTAAAATCTGTTGCAAGCAGGATTGAAAGCTAACAGATGTGTGTTTCTCTCTCGCTCTTGCTCTCTCGTATAACACAACCCACATAACACAACCTGTCCTAACATGTAAAGCTACACAGCCCTCTCTCAATAACGTTTCAAACCTCATCATTTATCATTTAAGGGCATGTCTTCTCATCATAATCCTATGGGCCTATATACACTCTTAATGTATTTCTTATTGCATTGAAATTAGTATGGTAAACCCATAGTCTTTTGACCTTCTTCCATGGTCAGAGAATTATTATATTTACCCAGCATGGCCTGTCATATTGTCCGGGGGGCTGAGGATTTATGGAAATGCAAAAGTTTTAACTGGAGAAAATTTGTTTTGTTCATATTTTAATCATGTTAATAGAGAAAACACAGCTTTAAAGTGTGACTCAAACGTAGGCCCATACTTGCAGAAAAGTTACAAAGATAATTTATTGCATATATGGTAGAGCAGAAAGAGCTCACACTACCACGAACCCAATGAGTCTAAAGTGAAATGTAATTAATCATAAACATGTACCACAATGAGCACATCAGTTGGCAATATTGCAGTTGCAAGCATGCTAGACATGACATATTATGTCCTGACCGGTCCAACATCCAAAACGGGGTGCAGGGCTTTGAGCTGCACGCCCTCCTGTGGTTGAACACTGAATTGTAGGGAGTGGTCTATAAAGCAGAGATAGAAGGTGGGACATTGGTTTGCTCCCACATCCAAAATCGTGCAGGTTAGAGCAGTTGGAGAGCCTACAGTCCCACAAGAATGCCCCCTTCCTCTGTGACCCTGAATGTCCCCCTCCCTGCCTCATCCCTCTAGTTCTTATTAGTAAATGCTACACGTGTACCCCCTAAGATGGCGCAATTTGATTGGTTCGCTTCTTGGGATATTGGGCAGTACCCCATGATTGAGATTTCAAACTTGGGATATCGCGTGATGGTCGTCGCTAATAAATAGACAAATAAATCGCTAATAAAAAGACAAATAAATCCCGGCAAAAAGTGTTATATTTTTTTATTTTGGGAGTAGTGTGTAGAATATATAACAATAATTCACCTCAGGCTCCATGAATAGTGGGGAGTAACCACTATTCACTTTGCCTTCGGTGAGTAATTGTTAAATATTATAATACACTCTAAATGAAGGGTTAGTGTTTCAATGACTGCACAAGTCATGAACTGATGTTACAAAATGAGGTCCAACTATCACCGTGAAGCACCACGATGTCTGGGTGATGCACAGACACCACCCAACACCTCCACCCTCAGAGCCTCAGCCCCCTCCTTCTGTCCGTCTTCCTCGTCCGCAGGAAGATCTGCCGCAACTGCAAATGTGGGCTGGCCGACCACAACGTGCACATGGAGTCGGAGGAGAGCAAGAAGGTGGGCAAGCTGTTCGAGGACACCAAGTACACGGGGCTCATCGCCAAGCTGAAGACGGAGGGCGTGCCCTCCTACAGGGGCAACATGGCGGCCGTCTCCACGCTCAGCCCCGCCTCCTCTTCGCTGGTGCGCCCCGCCTTCGGCACCTCCTCCTCCTCTTCCTCCTCCTCCTCCTCTTCCTCCCCCTCCAACGCTGCGTCTGGCCCGTTCGGCGGCCCTGCCGGTGCCGGGGCCGGGGCCGGTGCCGGGGCCGGTGCCGGGGCGGCAGCCGCCCCCCCTGGCCGGTCTGGGAAGTGCCCGGCCCCCGCCCCCCCCGCCAAGGTCACCATCACCCCGGTGAAGGGCGTGGCCGTGCCGGTGAACGCCGGCACCTCGTCTGTGACGTACGAGTGGGCGCCCCCGGGGGCCAATAAATACATGGTAAGACCCCCCCCTGTGTGTGTGTGTGTGTGTGTGTGTGTGTGTGTGTGTGTGTGTGTGTGTGTGTGTGTGTGTGTGTGTGTGTGTGTGTGTGTGTGTGTGTGTGTGTGTGTGTGTGTGTGTGTGTGTGTGTGTGTGTGTGTGTGTGTTCTATACTTCCCATTAACTCTGTTACTATCATATGACTGGTCCATGGTTACCCCGTGTGCCGACCCTTAGCCTTGGTATCGGCGCCTCCTTCCTTGTGCGCGATGGTCTGGCTCTGCTGATGCATTCCAGCGATATTAAAGGTCCCATGACGTGCCACCAGGTGTGAGTGTGATTGGCCCCTTATGACCACCTAGATGTGTGACGGATAGATGAGCGTCGTTTGCTACAGCCCACTGGGTAGGCCGGTCGACTGATCTATCAGCACACATCTAGGTGGACACGCCCACCTGTGATGTCATAAGGGGCAGTAAGGCCAATCACACCACACCTGGCGGCATGTCAGGGGGCCTTGGGGCCTTAAGGTGAGGCTCAGGGGACGGCCTGGGTCTGTGAGCGCACCTCTCACCCCGAGTCCTCTCTCCGCTCTGCCCCCCCCCCCAGGCGGTGCGCTACATCGAGCTGCTTCCCCCGGGGAAGCGTCCGGTGAAGGGCTCGGAGGGCGCAGAGTACCGCCGGCAGCAGATGGCGGTCCAGCTGCCGGAGCACGACCAGGACCCCGCCCTGTGCCACGAGCTCAGCCCCGCCGAGGTGGCGCTGATGGAGCAGTACGTCCGCAAGTACAAGGACGACGCGCTGGGCATGGGCGACGTCCGGCTGCCCGAGGAGATGGCCCTGCTGCGGGCGGGGGGGGCAGGGGGGCTGGGAGGGGCAGGGGGGGCAGGGGGGATCGTAGGGCCGGGAGGGTTCGGCGCTGCCGCTTCAGGGGCCGGTTCAGGACCAGCCCATGCGGGGCCCGGGGCCCCTGGGTCTGGGGGGCACGGGGCCCCTGGGTCTGGGGGGCACGGGGCCCCTGGCTATGGGTCTGGGGGGCACGGGGCCCCTGGGTCTGGGGGGCTCGGGGCCCCTGGCTATGGGTCTGGGGGGCTCGGGGCCCCTGGGTCTGGGGGGCTCGGGGCCCCTGGGTCTGGGTCTGTGGGGGGCCCGGCGCTGGGAGAGGTGGCCCGGGCTGCGGGGGCTGGAGCCCTGGGCGTCCCTGGAGGAGACGTGGGCGCAGCGGAGCAGAGCTTTGTGAGTACCCTGGGGAGCGTTGGTCTCCTCCCCTCAAACAGAGCAGCGTGTCGGGGCCTCCCTTGGTTTGGATCTCACAAAAAATAAAACCGCCCTTCAGTCATTATCAACCTTCTCTCTCGCTCTCGCTCTCTCTCCCCCTCTCCCCCCCCCCTCTCTCTCTCTGTCTACCCCTCTCCACCCCTCCCTCTCTGTCTCCCTCCCTCCCCCCCAGTCGTGCAGCCACTGCCAGCTGCCCATGCGTCGTGGCGAGCCGGCGGTGTACGCTGAGCGCGCCGGCTACGACCAGCTGTGGCACCCAGCCTGCTTCGTCTGCTGCAAGTGCAGCGAGCTGCTGGTCGACATGATCTACTTCTGGAAGAAGGGGAAGCTGTACTGCGGCCGTCACTATGGCGACAGCGAGAAGCCCCGCTGCGGGGGCTGTGACGAGGTGGGGGGGGGTTTGGGGACAACACAAACCTTTTATTCACTTCTGGTCATGTCATAAAGGGCTATGAAGGTGTGCATTATGAATCAGAAAATCACGCTAGATCAAATCCATTGCATTTCACATCATTGCAGTCTCTGGATTATCCGTCTGCTGTTGTATTCCATATTATTTTTCCTGGGACGGAGATGTAAGTGTTACTTTTCAAGGATCTTCAGTCATTGTTTGACTCTTTTCCCCTGTGTCTTTGTGTTTCCCTGTGTATTGTTTGTTGGTTTCGCCTGTGTATTTGTGTGTGTGGAGTGTGTTTCCCCTGTGTATTTCTATGCGTCTGTGTGTGTGTTTCCCTGTGTATTTGTATGCGTTTGTGTGTGTTTTGTGTTTCCCTGTGTATGTATGTGGTCTTTCATGTACAGCTGATCTTCAGTAACGCGTACACACAGGCCGAGGATCAGAACTGGCACTTGAAGCACTTCTGTTGCTTTGAGTGCGACTGTGTTCTGGCCGGGGAGACCTACGTGATGGAGAAGGACAAGCCCCTCTGCAGACCCTGCTACATGAACACCTACAGCGTGGTACGTGTGTGTGTGTGTGTGTGTGGTATGTGTGGTACGTGTGTGTGGTACGTGTGGTACGTGTGTGTGTGTGTGTGTGTGTGCCTATGTTTATTACACGGCTCTTCTCAATACTGTGGAACGCTCCGTTCACTTACATGGGCCTTCCCGACTCCTGGAGTGAATTCTTTTTTTGACCGTTGCTCAGCATATAATGACCGCTGTCAAGGAAAGGGGATTTTAGTCCGGTAACTTATCAACCCCAGCGTATTCGGTTGCTAAGCGACGTCAATGTCTTTGACAGACTAATTCTCTGCTGATCAAAACTATGAATGGTAATTGTAAAAGGACACACTGTGTCAAGTTATTTTTTCGGCAAGTTGCCGTGTAATGAGTGGGATAATGTATAGACCACCGGTCATTTCGATAATGACCGGTGGTCTGTACATTATCCCTTACGTATGTGTGCACATGTAGGTCTGATAGCTTGTTTAACTTTCTGAGCATTTCTTGGTTTTTCTCTCTGTCCGCTTATGATACCATAGCTTCGTGGGTCAGGTTTTCTGTATCTGGCCATCCTAGCCTTACAGCTGGTCATTCTGATATATCGCTGTAAAGTTAGTTACTCATTATCTTAGTTAATCAGACATTAAGGATCATTAAGGATCAGCAAGACACCCTTATCGGTATCTTATCTCCCCACTACCAATACTCACTTCCTTACCACATTAAACAAACCCATGTATGGACTGACCCTTTGTCTGAATCGGTCTGTTGAATACAATAAAACAGTCCGCCCCCTATCTCGGCCAACCCAACCCATCACTGCAGACTTCAACCTGGTTACCTTCCCCTACTAACACTCCATCCTCCCTACCCTAACCTCCACCCCTACCCAAAGGGGTTTTTAGCTTTTAAGAATTGATTTATTCTCCTACATGATTACTAACTATCTATTGTTGAAGTATGTCCTGCTTGTATGTGCCTGACCACAAATGAAGTTTGTTGACAGTTGTTTGACTTTGAGTTGAATCGGACGTCCTGCTTCCCGCCGTCTCTAACCCCCGGGCCCCCGCCCCCCTCTCGCTCCAGTGGTGTGTCTCCTGCCAGCAGCAGCTGGAGCCCGAGGCCCAGCGCGTGTCCTACGGCGACTACCACTGGCACGGCGAGCCCCGGTGCTTCCAGTGCTCCGGATGCGCCAAGTGTCTGATGGGGGAGCGCTTCATGGCCGTGCAGGACAAGCTCTTCTGCTCCGTGGAGTGCAAGAAGAAGACGCCCGCCTGAGCGGCGGAACGGCGGCCAGGCACAAGATACTGAACCGAGCGCAATCAAAGAGAGTGAGAGTGAGAGTGAGAGTGAGAGTGTGTGTGAGAGTGAGAGTGAGAGTGCAAGATGTGGCAGATGATGATGGTGGGAGATCAAGGTCCCGTTCACTCTGAACAACGGCATTGCTTGACATCTCTGGAATTTGCAATTCCAAAAATCCACCTATAAACATATAAACGGTGAATAGTATTTGAGATAGATAAAGTCAATATCTATGCATCGCCTTTCTAAACTGCCTTCACTAGGTGGCACACTTTCCCCACGAATATCTCTGTAGCTTCACTCTTGGCTTCTTTTCTCTTTTTCATTTGCTGATGAGATTAATGTTGTTTGGCTTGTGAGTCATCTCTGGCCCAGACTACTGATTTTCTCCAGACTAACAATACCATTCCCATATGTGGTGAAGGTTCTTCATTTGGCTGATTTGAAAAAAGATATGGATCAATAAACTGCAGTTCATATTGTTCTAATAGAGCCATCACTCTGAAGGGAAAACATTTGTCAAAGAACTAAAAACCTAAGTTACAATGTAGAATTGTAGGATACGATAACAATTGTAAGTGTATAGACTTCAGTGTCTTCAAGGCAACATTGGATACTAGTAATGACCAATTATGACCCAATGTTTACAACTTAATGACAAAATATCAAATTCAATTGATTTAATAACACATTTTCTACAATTACTTTTTGATATACTTTCATTGTGTTTCAATTGTTTCCATTTTGTAATCGACAGATTTTCTATTAAAAAAACAAATGTCTTGGCATTTTCATCTTTCATTTAATCTCAGGTGACATGGTGTATGGTGTACCTGACATCCTGCCATGGTAACCATGAGCATAACGCATGCAACTATAGAACAAAAGGCCATATTGTGTTGAACAAGCCCTAGGAAAAATGCATAATGTATCTCTTTAGCCATATATTTTCCGTTCCAATATCGTGCAATTTCCTAATTAATCATAGCTGATACTTTTATCCAAGGCAACTTCGTTTGTGAATCATGGGGTTTGCATCTAGCAGGCTATACCCAAAAAGGCCTGCTGCAGCAATTTACGCAGTGATAAAATACAGTAGTATTATATTTCTAGTAAACTTCATTCAATACTATTATCATTTAAAACAGGCTTTTTTTTTTTCTAAAGGCAGCCAAAGTCGTGGCTTTTCCTAAGGCTTACTTACTTTATAGGCTGAATCATGTTTTTCCACCTCTCTATGCCAACTACAAACAACCACCTCCTTCCACCCCTTTGCCACCTATAAGTGAACGTTTCTAGATCTGCCGCTGGCTGCTGGCAACTTGCTTGCAAATTTGAAATGCCCAAAAACCTAGACCCCCCCCCCCCCCCCCCAATGAATTCGGAGATGGCGCATCGCAGTTTAAGGATCATTATAGCGACTTCTGTGTGGTTTCAAAGTTTTGAGATGACGGAGCACAGACTATACTATACTCCCAAACATGTTCTATCCATATGATATGCCGTGGAGTCTATCCCATTATAACATTGCCATACAACCCAATCCAAAATAATAAATCGCCTGATAATCGGATTGCTTTAATTTTCTCGTTAATCCCATTTTCTTGTCTCGAGCTCTTTGCCCTCAGCCAATCACAGTGCGTTATTCACCTAAACACTCAATTAAGTTCACCTGTGTCGCCTGCCGCTACTTTTTAAATCACACGTTGGTCCTGTTTCACTTTTGCGTTGTATTGCGAAATTGAAGTTGTGTTCGCCTTAGCAAGTTTGCCATTTTCACCCCCGTTGTTAGCATAGTATAGTCCAAGTAGCACCCCTCATTTCATTTCGTTTTTTTGTGTGGTTTTAACCGAACACTCTGCCTACCCAGATCCCCTACTGCACGTGGGCAGAAGTATTTGTATTTTATACAACAGCATTATTGCTGTGATTCAAGCTATTGTAACGACCTCGCCGGTGACATAATCATGTAGAGTCATTAGTAATTGATCGTAGTTTTTAATCAACCAAAACCAGGTCACTGAAAAACTCGTAACAATGTAAACAACCGCAGAAAACCGACACACAAACAAACCCCCGGTTACCCCGGCAACACGGTCTCACTCGCGTGCAGGCCCCCACCCTGATTGACAATAAGAACATTACAATACATGCACATAGAACAACTGGCATAACGGACAATGAAATACAATGCAACACATAACACACAAACTATTTAATTGTCCCAGGGTCGCTACACTATTAAAAAACAACTCGGCAAGAAGTGGATAATTATATACATTAATAAAAATATCAACACGTATGGGCTACATGTTTAAACGTATGTGTATATGTTACGAAAGCTACCATTAGCAGCCAATCAAATATTTCGGATAAAGTTGAGGTCAGGTGTTATATTTTCTTGGCCATTTTTTTTTTTTGCTTTCTATGTTCGTTATGCATGGTAAAGGTGCCGCAAAGTGATATCCATTCATGTGCACTATGGATCTGGCACCGGTTGGTGACAGTGCCGCCAATGGTGGAGCTTCAGCGAGGAACACAACAGTGAGTAACCCAATTTGTATTCTTCAAAAGATCAGTAAGTTAAAATCCCTTTATTCAGTTGAAAACAATCTCCCACTTCAGGCTAAGTAGTTTTGGTAGTTTTCCATTAGCTATGCACCCTGGCTCAAGTGAGTGTGACATGGGTTTAGGTCTGACAACGCACCATTCACTTGCTCCTATGGAAACTAAGATTACATTATCCTTATTTCTTCCCTGTATCCCTGTTATCTCACCTGAAACTTTACATTAGTTTTAACGAAGAGCTAGGCAATACGATGTTCTGAATGTAGATTGTGCAGTGTTGTGTATACTATCTTTTGCATAGACTGGGGTTGACAAGCTAACTGACAGCTGATATCATCAGAGATATCACTGAAGAATGTGTGCCCTAGTAACTGGCAACAAATCGGAAACACTTGCAACTATGGGGAAAGAACGTTGTGGAACCGGCTGTAACTTTGGTAACGTGTATATGACACACTGATGCCCTGCGGTTCCAACAGCACTTTGGTGTCTTGCATTCCTACAAGCTGCTTGAAGATATTCCAGAATGAAGCCCTTCTGCTCAAAGGCCACTTGGATGTCTAGTAAGCCATGCTGTTCCAATGCCAGCTTATTGTTGTGCAGCCCATACACTTAACCATTCTTTATGTCATTTGGAATTGTTGAGCGAACCAATAGGTAAGTGGAGGGTAAGTAGACAAATCAAAACACAAAGTGGGATCAACTACACAATTCACTCTGGAGAATCGCACAGCCCTTTCTGCAGATTCTGCCATTACTGCTCTCTGGAATCTACAAGGTACACTTGGAAGCGCGTGTTTTCAGGTCGAAATGAGCCAAAAGCGCACCCACCAGATATGTGTCCAAATATCGTCCCTGGTACAAACAAGTGAAGTGAAGGACTTCCACAAAATAAAGGATGGTTTCTATGGTCGATCAATGGATTATTTACCCCACCCCATCCCTTCTTGTAGTCGGAAGATACTGACTAGATGACTGTGGATGTGTAAAGGTTCGGTTTCATGTTGAATTGGTTGGTTTGGTCTTGGTAGAATGTTATCATGCTATAATTTGAAGTTTTTTAAGAGCTTGATGAGATATGGTGCAATGTGGTTACATTCTTTGCAATGCTGTATTTAACTTTCCTCTGGCAGTGTCACTTATATAGGCCACAGTCAGCTGACAGTGTTCAATTGTCTGTCGGGAGGTCTTTGTTGAACTAGTTTGTTTCAATTCAACTAAGCTTTGCATTCAGTTTTGTTTATGGTTTGCGCCAATGCAACCGTTATAAGATTGGCCATTGCAGTCCTGTCAAAGTTGACTGCATCCTTTCACCTTGGAGCGGTCACTCTTGTTTCCCTAGACCACCGTGCTCCCGGTTCACCGCTGTGTCGTCGGGCACATTGGGGAGTGGGTTATCGGCAGGGACATGCAGAGGGGTGGAAGCTCTGCACGGCTGATTTAGAAAGAAGTGTGAGCACTCGTACACCTCAGGGAGCGCCCGGCTCCAGGAGAAGTGATGCAGGACGGCCCGGCATGGAAAAGCTTTCCACGGGCGGCCCAGCCGTGCCTTCGATTGTCCTGTGAGGAAGCGCACAATTCATGGAAGCTCTGCCTCAGCGAGACTATTGTCCTGAGTGGCAGCCAGCCTAAAGCGTTGCTCCCGTTTCCCCCCTGCTGTGCAGAATATTGCCGCTGGACCTGCAACAACCCAAGTACTCTGCTACATGTCTTCATGCACATTAGAAAACGACTGACTTCAAGCAGTGAAACTCTGAATACCCTGTCATGGAATACGTTACCCTCACTGGCACGATGCCCCACTGTCTGCCTGTCTCGACGATCCCTCTAAGTAGTTGTACTTTATATTCAATACCACTACCAAAACAATGCTGATAGATCTAAACATGAATCGCGTAAATCTGCTTTGAACGTGATGTGTGGGTCCGGACACATCTCTGCCTGTCGGGCTTTGCCTTGTGATGTGATTCACACTCATCAGGTTTCACAAAGGAATTTGCATTGTTTCCATTTCCATAACAACCCTAGTCTTGCCCTCCACCAAGCCCTCGTGCCTGTCTGTGTCTCCCCGCGCCGCATAACGGTTGGTACAGAGAATGATGAGACGCAGGAGTGCAGCTCCAATACGTCTCTGGCCACAGACCATGAGCTATGCTCGCCTCTCCAGACCCGTTTTTTGACTTTTCTGTGGAGTCTACATTGGCTTAAGGTTAGGCAGTATTGTTGATAGGAACCATGCTACATGCTTGGCTAGTTTTGCTCTCTTGTCCCAGATGGGTTAGGTTTGGCAATGGCGAAGACCTGTGGTGCCAACTAATTCAATCACAATGCGGAGCTACACTAACTAAAGTACATTGCAGGCATTCTTTATTTTATTATTAGTGCCCACAAAGTCTGCTTCAATATCATTTTCTCGTTTGGTTTCACACATCTAAAGTGCAACAGACGAGGGATGTACCATGAATATGAGATAGATTTCGGGAGTAGAATACATTTTTCTTCCGTACTGCTGTCCTGTCGGTGTACCCCTTGGTCATAGAGAGATGTTGATACCCCAGAAGTTCCTCTAACAAACTCTGGTTCAAAGATGAGGCACATGACAATGAAGCAGTGTTCCGTTTTTATTCTGAAACAGAATTAATGATTCAATTTAAAGATGTATTTTCCATTGCTGGGGAAACCTTGTTTTGTGTGCTTCGTTGGACTTTATCTCAGTATCCTATCACTGAAAACAGTTTGAAAGTCTCCACTCAGAACAGATTGTTAATGTAGTAATGTGACTTTATTCCTCTGTTACTCAGCAGTGAGTCATGATCTCAACCAAGGGAGTGATATCACGTTGGCACCAGACATTACAAGGAATTGGGGAATTCAATGTGGCTTTGTTAGAACCACTTATCCCACAGGCTAACTATTCAGTACCAGACAAAATACCCTTTTTGGTGATATTCTACTGTTGATTTTGAAAGAGTAAACAACCCAACACACTGTTAACCATTATTTGAATGGTTTTAAACGTTCCTACATCTACAGACAATCTGTTATCAGTTTGAGCTAAGCTCAGCTAACCTAAATTAGGAACCTTATGAGATAGTATTCATAGTGTTTAGGGTTAATCTGTGCTAAAAGTGGGGGAAGAAATGTTAATCAAACCATCTAGATCAAGAATTGCAACAAAAAAAAGGCCTTCTGATGAGGAGCCAGTACATCTGGAGCCTGTTCGGTGGGGTCCTAGCCTATCTTTTATAAAGGCTGGACAGCACCTGTTTGAGCCCCAGGTCCAAAGGACACAGACGGTGTTGGGGGCGGTTCGCCCAAGACCGTTTCTTTTCTTTTAGAACTTGAGATTTCATTTTGGGCATGAATTATTTTTATTCTCATTTATGTTCCCTCATTGCTTTTAATACTAAATACTAAACTAATTTGGTAAAGAATCTTGATGTATATCACAAGCTAACATGCCTCATAAATAACTTGGATATAGTGTACTATTTCAACTGTAGTGTCTTTGGGATGGAACCGATTGAAATTTCACCATCCCAGTTTAAATCTGCAGGAATGCTGGAATCTTTAAACACCTGTCCGTCTTAGGAATGTGGAGAAACAACAGCGCAGCATGCTTCCATCATCTTGGAAACCAAATGGCATGTGTCTGGAGTCCTTGCAACAAGCAGTACCTCCTGGGAGAGCAGGGTCATGGGGTGTAGAGGGAGAGGGGGGGGGCAGGACGGGGGGACGAGGTGGGCAGCGGTAAACACTGCCTCACTGTTTGGAATAGTGTGCTTTGCGGTAATGGGTTGGGATTATCCTATGCCCTACGGTATGTTCAGTCCAATGAGGCTAAAGGTACGTTG
The DNA here is from genome assembly GCF_031168955.1 of Gadus macrocephalus. NCBI lineage: Eukaryota > Metazoa > Chordata > Actinopteri > Gadiformes > Gadidae > Gadus > Gadus macrocephalus. Next base: position 437,003 of record NC_082390.1, on the reverse strand, counting down.
CTAAGATAAAGGACCATGCTGGAATGTCTCCGATGTGGAATCAGAGTTCAGTGAGAGTTGTTCATGTAACAGTTCAGCCAGATGTTGAGTTCTGCCAGGTGTGGCTCTCCGTCTGCACCCCGATCCCTTGGCTCGAGACGACTGCTAGTACAGACTCCTGAACTGCGTGAGGGCGTATAATGAGCCCTGCTTCGATAATCGATTGAGCTTCTGTCACCTCCTCTCCTGCTCATTTCCCAGAAGCATGTCCGTGGGGAATTGCCCCGGTGAACGGCGAATGGGATGCTGATGCAAGGAGCAGGGGTTGTGATTGACTGGGATATTTGAAAGCAAATGATGGGGGGGGAATCATGATTGAATTTAAATGGTGGAAATACATATATTGTATAGTGATTCAGATGTTCCATTTATGTTTGCAAACGTAGACCTCCTAACAGACAATTCAATTTATATATAATTAAATTGCAGTATCCCAATTAACACCCTAGTACAGGCCTGTCTGGTTCTGACACGAGGCCTATGTACGGCATGTTTAGAATGTGCTGATGATGACCACTTCCTCCCAGGCCCACACTGTAACAGCGGCCAGACTTCCAGCACACGTTTCCCTTTCCTGCCATTGTGGGATTGGGCTTTTTTTTCCAGGACTGGAAGCCTGGCGCTGGAACAGTCCTCCTCTCTGTTCCCACAAAGCTCCCTCTCAGGTCAGAGGGGAGGCCCCTGAGAGATGCCCCCGGCCCCTAGGGATGGTGCAGATGATTCCTAGATCAAAATATGGGACTGATTACCTGTTTGCAAGGTACCGATTACACCAGTTGGTAGTTAGTCATAGACATGCTTGACCTTTGTGTGTGTGGTGCGTGTTAGTTAATTTAATACATGTTAAAGATTTAGATTAAGTTGCTATCTGAGTCCCAGTCATGATGTATTGGAAGACACATCTGCTGAACAGGTGGCAGTTTGCAAACCATGAAGAAAGGGAGAGAGAGTTTGTATTTCTGCAAGCAGGATTGTATATAACTGCTTGGGTGGCAGTTTGATTCTATTTACTTTTATATGCGTCTACACGGAGCAATGTATGACATGACAAGAATTTAGGAACACAACATGTGTTCAGAATCTGAAACAATATGCATGTTACTTATCATTTAGCGAGGGAGCACTGATTGCTTCGGCTCATGAACTGGACAGCCAGAACCGTTCTGCTCTTGATCGAGGCTCCTTCCTCACATTAAATGGTTAAACCCTCGCCTAGGACTGACATTGTTGCACAAGGTAACCATAGAAGACTCCAAACTCTATCTTGCTTCAATATTAACGGTTCACCTCAAACTGGGTCTCACTTGTTGAGACATGGACTGAGCAGCCCCTCCCCTCCCACGAGTCTCTGGCACGACCCGGGATCCAGTGTTTAGGAGCTCCTGGGACCAGCGCGCCAGGCCGCCATGTACGGTCATAAAGAGACTGGTTCTGTTTCTGTTCTCACTACTGGACACAGACAGACGGACAGAGGAAGAGAGAAACTATTCAAAAAGCTCTATCCAAGTGCAGATAAATCCAGATTGGCAGGAAAATTAACAGCATGTCAATTGTATTGGAGACATTTAAAAAATATCTCTCTTCTGTGTGTATCTTGACCTGGTACTACGATTCCCTCTGATATTATTGGACGATCTCAATAACTCCATCATACGTATTATTATATATCGCACTGTTGGAAGTTCTTAGTTTCAACATGGCGCCTCAAATCGTACCGGTACAAGTGTTACCCATCTGACTCTGACTGCCGTTAATGCGTTTACCGTCGCGTGTGGGCACAGTACGGCAAATCACTTCAAAGTTGACGCGCCATCCGATCGATTTGCGGCACAGTCCAAAAATGCAATGTTTTAAGCTGAGGATGATTTTGTTTTTAAAGTTGTCGTGCTTGAGAACAAATCGGCCAACCTTGAGTGAGCACACCTGTAGGCAGACGTAGACCTTTTTTTGTTACCATATTAATAATTTATTATTCTCTTTCTGGTTGATAACCCACTTAGAGGACTCGTGTCTATGACTCTGAAGCACTGTTTGGTCTTCTCAGACTCAGAAGAGGAAGTGCTGAGTTCTTCAAGGAAAGTGATCGAATCCAAAGGAATAGCTTTAAAGAGACTTTATTTGTATAAAGTATTTTCGGTATGGTAAACTGATACTCTGAAGCAAAGAGAAATTGAAGATGTATTCTAAACACGTGCTGAGCGACTCCTAGCTGATCAATAGACCTAACCCTGTCCAATAGCTACCGGGAGTTTCTGAAGACATGCTCGATCTGTAGGCTGTTATGGTCTGAACAGCGCGGTCGGGAAGTAGTGGGGGGAGCCGATGTGAGGTAACCCTCGGCTTTCTTGCCTGGTCTGTGCCGCTGCCTTCTGTGGCTAAAGTATTTATTGCAGCCTTCAGTAAGGTCTTGCTCCCCTTGTGGCTATGTATGGTATTTACGGCTTATATGTTTGGTCCTGCTTCATTGGGTCTATGTGTGGGTAGCTTAGGTTCTTAAAATACGTAACAGAAGCGTCTCAGCCCTTCTCTCTCTCTCTTTCTTTCTCTCTTTCTTTCTTTCTTTCTTTCTTTCTTTCTTTCTCCAGTTTAACTCTTCCTGATACCAAGATTCTTTCCGAGCGTTTTCGACATCCCAGAATCTCCACCATAGAGGAGACGGACAGAATGACGGTCATGGATTTTGGTACCATCCTCCTAACACATGTTGTGACTTATTTATGAGGTTGTTCTCCACTGAACTCGACCTGCGACCTTTGACCCCTCCTCACACATAAAAGCCTCTACCTACCGACTCGTGCCAAAACCCACAGTTCCCCCTCCTCACCCCAGGGCTGGGCGATAAACCGATTTTATCGATTAACTCGAGTGTGTAGCTCACGTCGACTTGTTTAAATGAAAATCGTTTTTCTCTTCAACATTCGCCAACGCCTCCCTCTCAGCTCCCGTAGTTCGGAATGGGCTCAGCCCTCCCCCCGCACAGAGTGGCATTTAACAAAGTGATACACAAACATGGCAGCGAGTGTGACGACAAGCTGTATACAACAATTTATTCATGTATGTATAATCTATTTTGAGGTAAACATAATTCATTTTAAATATATCTGTGTGGTTTAATAATTTGTCGATCTGTTGGTAATTCGTCGATCTGTTGGTAATGCCTCGGGGCTCCAGTAGGGGGATCGCGCTCCTCTTCCTCATTCAATAGAGTGGCGAAGTCACGCCCCTTCCGGTAGGGCTCATGGGACCTATGAGATCGAAAAATATGAATGGGTGTCAATGGAGAGAAAATAATTATTTTCTGGTCCCGGTCTTTATATGCCCTGGATTACACATATGTTGTTTGTGGATTTAAAGGATAATTTTTCATGCAAAGATTTCGACCGTTTATTGTGCAATTGTTCAGATAAAGGCTGTAGAGAAAACACAACGAGAAAGACTACACTGCTCGTATGTGACGTCACGCTCCCTGCGACTGGCGTGGAGAAGACCGACAATCTTCCCATCGGCATAACTGAAACTCTGCACGTGCGCCGACTTATAATGGTTTTCACCTCTTTCGATGCTTTTATCCTCCCCTTGGAAAAAGCGGTGAAGTGGGGCAGAGAGATCGCCATCTCTGTGCCGAGTTCCAAGTGCGGGTGTGGTGACGTATATCATATGCGTCGAGAGCAGCGAAGAGCTGTAGTTCACAAAGCGGCCTCACATAAAACCTAAAATTATCAAACTTCTTCACGAACATTTTTAGTTTTCTTTGCATGAAAAATTATCATTTAAATCCACAAACAACATATGTGTAATCCAGGGCATATAAAGACTGGGACCACAAAATAATTATTTTCTCTCCATTGACACCCATTCATATTTTTCGATCTCATAGGTCCCATGAGCCCTACCAGAAGGGGCGTGACTTCGCCACTCTATACAGACGAGTGAAGGAAAGAGCTGCGTGTGCGTCTTTCTCATTCTTCTCCCGTTACCATTCCCTTTTTTTTTAAGGCAATTATCATTTGCAAAACACTGTATATTTATGAACACATGTTGAAAGTTTGAATGTTATGTTGGCACTTTATCAGAACTACCTCTTATCATTAGTAATATTTTATGTTTACAGAAAAAAAATATTTTATATTTTATATATTTTACATTTTATGTAATGTTACTGGTTACACTTTTTACAATGGCAGGGCCTGCCATAATGCCTTTTTCTGTAAATCGATTTAAATCGGAAATTGGATTTTTTGTGAAAAAATCTGGGATTCTTTTTTCAGGCCATATCGCCCAGCCCTACCTAACTGGATCTTTCCATGTTTGTTTCATTGGGGTTGGCTTCCTATCCACGCACACGTACTGCAGCCAAAGAACCCATCAAGCTCTACTCTCATCCATCATGAGCTTCCTAACGAGCACAAGAACAATGAACTAACTGATAAGAAGCGTAACGGTTGAGCTGTGTCTTAACTGGAAAGGAAACTCCTTCTAAACAAGATCATTTCATGGATCCCGGCAGGACTCGTTTCATAGGGGAGTGCAATACAGTTCTACTGTATTCCTCATAAACATCACTTGAGAGCGATCACTAGTTGCCTATTGCCATATCATTATCAACGCATCAAAATGATGGACTTGTTTGAACACTTATACACTCAGACATCAATAAACATCCTAGATACTTCAGTCTGCATTTCAGAGTTTGCTTTTCCTTTTTTTCTTCGTCCTTGCTTACAAACGGGCCACCGGTCCATACTTGCTGAAAGAATGTTTTTCCGTGGAGTTGTTTTCTGAAGTCTTTCCGTCTACTTTGTAAAACTAGGCTTGTCCCTCTTTGACCTCCCAGAAGCTTCACAATGCGTGTCATCATTATCAGTTGGACCAGAAGTGTGTGTGTGTGTGTGTGTGTGTGTGTGTGTGTGTGTGTGTGTGTGTGTGTGTGTGTGTGTGTGTGTGTGTGTGTGTGTGTGTGTGTGTGTGTGTGTGTGTGTGTGTGTGTGTTTAAATGAATATACACCCTGGAAGTTCTATCACACAAACGGTAATGAGATCCAGGGTTAAAGAAGAGATGGCGTTGAACCCAAGGATCGTTATACAAATTTAGGTTGTGGGTTCAAATCCTTATGGCCCTTGAGCCTGACACACACACACACGCACACACACCTCATTATTGCAGCCTGAGGCGGATTGTTGACTCAATGACAAACATCAACATCACATTCCTCTGATGGTTTCTCTGTTTCAAAAGGACAAGCTAGCACACAGTCCTTACGCCAGCTCATTACATTCTCTAGACAGTTAGTCTGGATGACTCGGGGGGTAAGTGTGTGGTGGGGCTGCAGAGTGGTGTGCAGTTGAGGGGCCTAAACTGTGAATCCCCTGTTGGACTGTAACTTATCCTAAAGGTCAGAGGAAGCACCCCCAGGTAGGGGTTAAGTGATTGCAGGTTAAAGGTCCCATGTCTAGGTGGACACGCCCTCTTGTGATGTCATAAGGGGCAGTTTTTCAAAACGGCTTGTAACGGATAATCACATGTCATGGGACCTTTAAGTGTCTCATGTGGAGATTAGGTCTTCAGGGTAACCTAGAGGGGGACTGTGTTCATGTCACCCCTCTTGCCGTTTAGAATATGACTACGACCATGTTTAAATTCCGATAAGAGTCCCAGGTTAACTTCCCTTTTAAAACTTCTCAAATAGCTAAGAGCAGATATTTCAATGCTCTCTCTATAGATATGCTATGTCATTTTGTTTAATGCAAGATGGAAGATGATTGTTGAATTTGTAGGCCAAAGTAAAGCAAAATATAGGCTAGTCATGCGCACCGCAAATTAATTTGAGCTAAACGTAATCTAAAGATGTAGTGGGAAAAGGCACACCACAACTTAAAGGTGCTGTGGGATATATCTGCGCTAGAGAGAGAGCGGAGCACGGCCTCCTCCCTCCCTCCTTACATCTCTCAGCCATTAGGAAGTGGGGCTAAGTAAACTAGCAGGTGTCACTAAATGGCAGCCCCCCTTTCCCCCCCACCACCTCACAAACCAACCAACCGCTGTGCTTCTTACCAAAGCATCCTTTTCCCACGGTCCTTCCTCGGGTCGGCTCCGCTGGCAGACTCCAGTGAGAGACGGGTCCCTGGCTCTGGAGCGCCTCGCCCCACATCCGGGCGTCCCAGATTGTAAACCTGCTCTGCTTCACCTGTCAAATGCTGAGGCTCCCGACCACTGAGGCCCCTCTCTCTTCACATACCCGTCATATTCCAGCAGTGAAGGATCTCCCAGCAGTCAGTCAGCCGGTCGCCAGGCCTGCAGGTTCTGTTGTGAGCCGTCTGTTGGCACTGGGGGCAGCCGCAGCCCCTTCTGAAGCGGGTCTTTTTTCTTTGTGGTGGACGAGCCACTTGGAAGTCCCAGGTTTTCTGAGGCATCGCTTCGAGATCTCAGAGTTGATGTTATCACGTGGTTGCAATGGAGCAAAAGAGAAGGCATCTCTGTGTCTTTCACGGAAAATGGATGACGTCATTTGTCTGCCGTGTGTTCGATGTGCAAGTGTGTGTAATCCATGACATACGAGCAGGTATTGGCATGTATCAAAGACGTTTATCGAATCAATCTTTTATCCAAACGTTTTTGGTTTCCTTGAAGCTGAATTAAATGAAATGAAGGGTGTTCTGCGGAGTGCCTTCTCCTGCGGGCCTTGGCGGGCAGAACACAGCCTGTCTCAGCGTCCTGCTTCTCTGTGTCTGCTGCATACCTTCCCCTGGAGCTGTTCCACTCCATTCATCCAGTCATCACATGGAGCTGTTCCACTCCATTCATCCAGTCATCACATGGAGCTGTTCCACTCCATTCATCCAGTCATCACATGGAGCTGTTCCACTCCATTCATCCAGTCATCACATGGAGCTGTTCCACTCCATTCATCCAGTCATCACATGGAGCTGTTCCACTCCATTCATCCAGTCATCACATGGAGCTGTTCCACTCCATTCATCCAGTCATCACATGGAGCTGTTCCACTCCATTCATCCAGTCATCACATGGAGCTGTTCCACTCCATTCATCCAGTCATCACATGCCTGCGGAGGAATACGTACTCGTTTGGTTTCATGAAACAGAAACTCTTTTGAGCTTTGGAAACAATCAAACATTCAGTCTATCAGAGAGGGTGCTGTAGATGGAATGTTTTTTCTGACAGTGCAAAGATGGCAAACTTTTTAAAGTGTCTATCTTTTTAGAATATTTATCCACCAACAACAGGGTCAGGTGAAAGGGCTGTAGAATGCTCCACATGGTGCGGGCGTGAAGCCCCACCGGCTCTCCCCCTGGGCTCCACAAGGGACAGAGGTCCATTGAGCCGGCCTCCACTCTTTCCACATTATCCTCATTGGCTCATTTATGGCCACATTTAGACTCTGTGGAAGTCCAGATATCCAGATGATGGCTTTGACGAAGTCCAGCTTTGTGTGGCCACTATGCAGTTAAATCCCAGATGGGAGATTAAGATAAAAACATTTGATTAATTTATAGCAATGTGAAAATAAACCGTTTAGACTCAAAGTCATTGAAAGATTCTAATCATGAGCATGAGGTAAGTCTGTACCGAATTCTGTGTAGTTTCCTATACTCGTTATACCGTGTGCAAAAGCCCAGTTTAAGGGGAAGAAGAATGAACACACTATGGAAAACTTCCTCAATGACTTCACACAAAGGGCCTACTTATAGAAGCTAAATGGTGGGCTGATTTATGAGCTTGTGTTTTTACAATGGCTGCATATATAAAGTCAGGATGATGTACCGGGAGATGGACACACACACACACACACACACACACACACACACACACACACACACACACACACACACACACACACACACACACACACACACACACACACACACACACACACACCTTCATTTGGTTTGTTCCATGTGGCGATTCAGGGATGGTCCGGAATGGAATGTCCTAACTTATCTTTGTTAGCGGGGGGGCAGTGAGCCAAGAAGTGGAGATGACCAGAAGCTGATGTTGAAATGGAACAGACAATGAGCTTGAGAAAATGAGAGCAGTAAATGTGTGTGCGTGTGGGTTTGGTGATCTACATTTCTATAGGAGAGGTACCATCCACCGCCCTCTGTATTTGTGTGTTTCTTGTCTTCTGACAGTGTAGCTAGGGGTGTGTAATGAGTAGGGTTATAAATAAGATCTCACACAATGTTGCAGGGACAGTCCGAAGGATTTACAGCTCTTGGGTCTGCCTGCTGGCCTTTAACTACAGAACTACACAAAATACTCTGACTAGGAATGTCTCTCGCTCTCTGTCAATATCCACGTTGACTTTAACTGTCTGTGTGTGTGTGTGTGTGTGTGTGTGTGTGTGTGTGTGTGTGTGTGTGTGTGTGTGTGTGTGTGTGTGTGTGTGTGTGTGTGTGTGTGTGTGTGTGTGTGTGACTTAAGGAAACACCCTAGGCTGGAGCAAGGTGCATTCGTCTGAATATATTGTTGTAATATCACATCCCCTTTGTAACTATGATTTATAGCTTCAACAATAACATATAATGAAACTGCATGGTCCATAACCCGCAGACTAATCTCTGTGGAATGCAATCGTTTGAAGTTTGTCAGAAACTTTGTAACAACATTAAGTCACAGATGCATTACAACTCGCGGTACAATTAGAGATCATGTTTTGTTCATCTGCTTCCACATAAGCCTCATTAACCTAGTCCACAACTGCATCATAAACCTTGCTTCCGTGTGATTTTCAAGTTAAATTGAAATGGCAAAAAGTGGTTGCGTTATTTATGTCACAAAAAATCAAATCATAAAATATTAAGAATTATGCATGTTTCCATCAACTTGTAGTTTTGTTAAAGGTGAGCGGTATTGGCTACTTTAGGCATGGCTGTAATAAAAAGTAGTAGAAGAACAGGCTACCCACTGGAAACAACTAGTCACCTTGCTTGTTGCGTTAACGTGTACAAATGTTACGTGTTACACAACATTTTAAGACGGTACTTGCTCTAACGGCCTTCCATAGAACCCCCTGTCGCACCCCGATACTGCCCCTGCCGTTCATGTGCGTGTGTAAGACGCGTCTCTCTCATTTCTTAGGATGTGCACAACCAATGCCTCGACCCGCCCGACCAGAGGGGATTTCTCATGATGGACAGCGGTCGATAATGACCACCTGCTCTCATTGCTGTTGTGGACGTTGACGATGTTTTTAAGAAACAAGGAAATTAAATTCAACACTGTCATTTCCTCCAGGGCTCACTGAATGTCGATTGGCCAATCACAAAGCCGAAACACTCCACCCTACCCGCTCGTTTTGCATAAAGTCGACTGAAGTTCAACTTCTTCCCCGCCACTTCGACGTGCTACAAGGCCCCGCCTGTGTGTGAGCCTTCCCACAATCCTTTGCCCCATGTGTTATCGTTTCCTACCCAAAGTGAAAAGGAGCCGTTGCCAATCTGGCAGGAGCTGGGCCGTTATGGAACATCCTGGAAGATGCCAACAGTTGAAACGGCTAACCGGTCATGTGAGTTAGATGTTCGATATCTCAGAACTTAATTAGCAAAGGTGTTGCCTTCTCCCATTTAGTGCATTGACTAGTCTTAGAAAAAGGAAAACCAAGTATCCGTAAAATCCTTAGTCTGTCCTTTTTTTTCATTTTTCCTTTTTTCATCATCATTTTCAAATGCATGCTTTCAAAATTCTGCACACAAATACGTTGACTGAAACAGGGCTATTACCTGAGTCAATCTATGCCCATCGTTCCACATTAGTAGTAGCAGTTTCTTCATACATGAACTTTTATGAGACCTTCAAACTGTAAAAAAACATTTCTGAAGAATGTATCATCAAATATCTATAACTTGTAGGTTAGCATCAGGAAACCCCAAGTGAGACCCCGATCCATAAACTGGGAAACACTGCCTTAAGCTCTCTGATCCCAGCCAGGACTGGAGACTTACCATCTCGGGAAACCACCTAATGGGCTCCAGAAGCTCATGTTTAGAGGAGGAGGAGGAGGAGGAGGAGGAGGAGTTTCTTGTGGAGCTGCAGGTCAACTAGGGATAGTTATGCCACACTTTAATGACAGGCAGCACCAGATGAATCCAGTATGGAATTAATGGAAAGCCCATGCGGGAAGGCCTAGGCCCTGGGCCGTAGCTTAACCTCCGGCAGCAGTTAAGAAATTGTCCTCATCGTTTGTGGCTCAACTCCCATCCCGAGATGCCTTGTCAGGCATCCGCCTCCCACCCCTTGTTTTGTGTGTGTTTGCGCGCACATGCCTCTTTATCTGTGCGTGTGTTTGCATGCCTGTGTGTGTGCATGCCTTTGTATGTTCCTTTTTAAGTTTGCCAAAGCCATGTGTTGACTAAGTCAATGGAGATCGGTGCAGATAGCCTTTCTAAAGATGACGCGGTTTGTTCGTCAGGAGCCGAACCCCAAAGCGTTCAGCCAGTGTGGGCCCACGCGGCATTACGCTACTTACCCTTGAGCACCACGAGACAATGAGGAGTCTTGTCTTGTCCTTCGACATGAGCCTCGGAGACGAGCCGCGGTGTGTTCATTCATTGTTGTCCTGTGACGACTCGTTCTTTAATATCCGCCGCATGATTTAAAACTGACTGATTGATGTGGTGACACGGACATCATTGGTCTCTCAATCTATAGTCAAGAGGGACTCGGAGAGTTAGTGGTAAGGAGATGGTGTTCTGTCTACGACATCAGTCCTAGTGTATGCCTTATCTGCATGTGTTGGACATCCACTGGTGTTTCTCTAGCCAAAGACACGCAAGATCATTTCACTAGAGTGTATGTGAGAGAGAAACATTTATCCAATCCACAAACTATGAGAGTCTGATGTGGACTTCATCGAACCGCTACTGAGCAGATCCGAGTGGCGGTGGAATGACTTTAAGACTGCTCTTTCCTTCTGCGGTCCATGGCACACACGTACACACACGTTCACACACACACGTACACACACGTTCACACACACACCTACACACACGTTCACACACACACGTACACACATGCACCATCAAGATGGAACCTTTGCCGTTGCCGTGGTTAAAACCCTCCCTGGGATTCACTTGACTACACATGCTCGCCCCCTATTGGCTGACACGCCAAGGGGGCGTGTGGCTCGCTCAAGGTCGCGCGGCGGTGCTGACAATACACGGAAGCCCCCCGGGCTGGAGCTGCGTAGGTAGGGGGCGAGGGCTCCCCAGGGGGCCGTTCTCACCGTAACACCAGAGCTCCAAAAACATGAGACCGTCGGCATGGATACAGTATGTCATTTCCTGTCCTGTTTCCACCCCCCGAGCGCCTTGTGGCACAAAGAGAAGCAGAGGGCCACGGAAAGATTTACCCGTGTGTACTACACTCAGTGACGACTCGTTAGCAAGGCCGCATTCTTCTGACGAACTGAGGAAATCCCTGTTTCCTCTCCCCCGCCACGCGGCTGGCAGGGGAGTCCTCAGATGGTGGGCGATATGGCCCTCTTTCACGACGTGTGTGTGTGTGTGTGTGTGTGTGTGTGTGTGTGTGTGTGTGTGTGTGTGTGTGTGTGTGTGTGTGTGTGTGTGTGTGTGTGTGTGTGTGTGTGTGTGTGTGTGTGTGTGTGTGTTATGGAATGATAGGGTTTTCCCTGTCAGGCCCCCTGACAAACACACTTCTGTTTCCAGTGGAATTCCCTCTCATGTGGTCCACGGCGCTCCGTCTCCGAGCCCTTCCTGCCGCCTCTCTCTTCCTGCTTGATGGACGACCACAGCGGGCTCAGGTCTCACGACCGACCGCTCTCACCCAATAGAAGTACCCCTCTTTGTACGCTTACTTAGTCAATCAAGGCAGATTGACTAACAGCATAGACATGATGGCCATGATGTGACAACTATATGCATAATCTGTACTATATACATTTTTGTATATGCATGAACGGATGTCTATCTGGGTGAGATCTATTGGCGAGGAAGTCTATAATGAAGGAAAAGGTTGTAATCCGTGTCAGATTGCAATTAACTTTTAAAGACATTCAGTCCCAAGAAAATCACGAGACTGTAAACGAGTCGGGCTTGAAATGATCAGATGACATCTTGAACAGTTTGAATACCGAATGAATAAGGTATAAGGCTCTCTGAATACGCGTGGAGGATTTGAATGAAAACAACCGTCTAGTTCAATGCCTTTGGCTTTGCATTTACTCTGCATGGCTGTAGGCCAGGCTGGCAGACTGAGACGTGGCACTCTTATGGCAGCCCCAGGGGTCAGGTTGCCTCTCCAACCACTGCATCATTATTGTAGTATGTCTACTTCAAGGCTCATACCATCAGACAAAGTAGTCTTTATTGAATATCCATAAACCTCCCTCAACCAATTGAACAACTTGTATGGCATGACTGGAATCTTTAGAAGTGTGTGTGTGTGTGTGTGTGTGTGTGTGTGTGTGTGTGTGTGTGTGTGTGTGTGTGTGTGTGTGTGTGTGTGTGTGTGTGTGTGTGTGTGTGTGTGTGTGTGTGTTTATCCTGGAGCCCACACCAGATAATCTTCCAGAACCACTGTGGAGGAAGAGACCCAGTCACCACTTACTTATGTGACCACCATAACCGCGGCAGTCATGGCAACCGGCAGCTGTCACGGCAGCTGTCATGACAACTGGCAGATGTCCTGGCAACATAGTTTACTCCCATAGCAACCCACTGCCAACAGCTTTTCAACATGAAAGAGAGACTGTAAGAAAGAAAGTAAAACAATTTCACAGGTGTGTAGCAGTGAAGGTACAGACTAGCTGTACTCTGTGGTTTATTACAAGTTTAGCCTCTGTGCGTGTGCTTGATTGTCTGTGCATATTTGCGTCTGTTTGTGTGAAGGATGCCTGTAGATCTCTCCTGATGGGGGGGCAGAATCGTAGCGTAGTCCCCATCAAACCGCTGGCAGATCAGCTATCTACTCAAACTGCCAAGATCCAAAATGGCTGCCTCCGGCGGTCTCACCGACAGGCACTCAAATGAATGAACATTAACACACCAGAATTCAGGGAGAGAGACAGAGATGGGAGAGAGACGTAGGCATGAATAGAGAGAGCATGAACATAGGGAGAGGGAGCGAGCCGGCGGTTCTGGGCAAGGAGCATTCTGGGTAAGAGAGAAAGGGAACTCTGTTTTGAAAGGGAAGAATGAGTCACCAGATCCAAGCCCGCAAGGAAAGACCCGCTGTCTGCCCACCACCAAGGAGACACGCACAAGGAGTGTGTCTCTTAGTACCTTCAGTGAGACAGTCACCTGGAGAGGTTGATGGAGCTCTCTCTCTCTCTCTCTCTCTCTCTCTCTCTCTCTCTCTCTCTCTCTCTCTCTCTCTCTCTCTCTCTCTCTCTCTCTCTCTGACTCAGTGTGTTTGTGTGTGTTTTGTTGTATCCAAGGCGCTGTTCCGTCTCCGAGTTTCCATCCTACGCCTCTGGAGCGGCAATTTCCTGAACCCGGGCCAGGAAAGTGAGCGCTGGCTCTGGCAGAGAGCACTGTGGGAAGGAGGAGGAGGGGGGGGCTAGAGCCATGCTTTATATAGCCCTGCTAACGCTAACCACAAACTGAGCATGTAAAGGAGTAGGGCGTAGGGATGGCGGGGCTGGTTGATGAACAGATGTGATGAAGAGGCATGAGTAGAAGAGAAGACCAAGATAATGTGTGCGTGGATCAGTAGAACTGTAAAGAGTCACGCTAAAAGCAGAGACTGAGTGATTGAGACACAGACCATGAGCTACCAGATAAGAAGCGTACTTGATGCAGAATAGAATAACGCTTTGATCCAATGTTGCTCTGAAAACAGATTCAGGTTCTTAAAGAGTTACGGTGAGTCATGCTTACAGGTCAATTAAAAACGTTTCAGACATTCCTTCCCTCGATAAACATCCCCCTGCTGAAACACCGGTGTCCTACTTCATACAGACACCAGCGGTACAAGTGGTGCCACAACAACTTTCACCTTCTGATTACAGTCGATTGCCCTTTTCCATTCATAGGGGACAGCCTTCCACACAGCAGTGTCCCAATGAGTGCAACAGGGAACTAAACCTCCACCAAGCACACAACTGTGCTATTTCTCGTAGCATTCTTTTCTACATCCCCTTTTAAATCCATGGTGCTCTCTGGGGGACTAGAAGGGGACTCTGCTGGGGCCGGTCCAGACCTTGAGTCGCGGAAAGCAGGGGAAACTAAAGGCTGAACAAGTTCGTATTTTTCCTTGGGAGATGAATGAAAGCCTTGCATGACATCACACTGCACCACAGACATATCTGCAGGCCTGCCTCCATTACCCAGAACCACCACCACCACCTGCACACTTCAGGCCAGCAGGGAAAGTCCTTGGGAGAAGTTCTCCTAAACGGCCACTAGGGGCTGGGAAGCCAAATGGGATGCCGAAACAACTGTTCCCTTTTGAAGACAATGATACAACACGATACAAAGATGTGCGTTTTTGTCGTACAACAAAGGATGTCTTTCGAGATTCAACCAAAGGTAACGATAGGGTCAATCAGCGGGGGCAGGTTATTACTATGATTCATACCGGCCCCACTCAGGATGGCAACACTTCCCCGCCCATATTAGGATTGGCTCCTGTGGGTTTCAGAAACATGGATGAAGTCCCTCTCTCCTTGCCTGCTTCCACGCCCGGTGGACCGGATCATGAAGGGTCCAGATAAAGCAGCTGGATTTCTGCCCGCTGTTTGGCTGCTCAAAGAAACACAAATGAAGTGCTTCCTGGTTTAATGAGCCCTTGTGATGCTGGTCCTTTGTTTTATGTCACACACACTCACACACACCGTTTTCACATACAAAGTGCTATAGTACACAAGCTCAACATATGCTCTCCCCGGTCCAGGCAGAAGCACAATGAGGTGTACCCTGTATCACTTTGGCATGGTCTTGTTATCTTCTGTTCACCACTTCCTAAGCGACATGCAGAGGAAGGTGTGTCGGAGCGGGAGAGAGAGAGAGAGAGAGGGAGAGAGAGAGAGAGAGAGAGAGAGAGAGGGAGAGAGAGAGGGAGAGAGAGAGAGAGAGAGAGAGAGAGAGAGAGAGAGAGAGAGAGAGAGAGAGAGAGGGGGGGGGGGGGGGAGGATTCCAGTCCAATGAGCTCATGCACAGCTTGATCTCTTAAGTATTACGGTAGATAATTGAGCAGTAGTCCAGTAATGTGTAACCGCAAAGTGTAACTTAAGATAACATAAACACATTCAACTAACTGTTTGCTCATTAACTCATCAGGCAATCAGAATTGAGAAGTATTGTCATACGAAAAAGTAAAGGGTCCACATTGCTGGTTCCTTCTCTGTCGAGACTGAATTGCATCCTTAACATTTGTTTTTGCTGAATGATTTCGCTGAATGATTTGTTTTGACAACCTCTTGGAAATGAGGCAGTTTGTCTCCCAGCCGAAAAAGGTCATGGGTTTGGTTCCCAACCTGTTATCTTCGTAAAGGGAGAGGGCTAACGGCTAGCAAGATCTGTATTTTTACTCACTTCAGATTGGTTTGGATACCTTGAATATGTATACAGTTGTTTCAGTGTGGATGCCTCTCGTACGAATAATCCCCTAGGTTCCCTCCAATTATTTATCTTTTGACCTTGGCGGTTGAAACTTAAGTGCAGATATATAAAATAGCTTGGGCTTAAACAAATGGTCCCTATGCTACACACACACACACACACACACACTCACACACACACACACACTCACACACACACACACACACACACACACACACAACTAAAGAGACTATAGTGAACCATATGCAATTCATCAATGTTAAATGCCCTAGAATGTGTGACTAACGCATGAAGAATTACTTCCATAAATAGAGCTAAATATTGCATTTAGCTGTTTGTTCCTCTCTTTCAACATTCTTCTCACTTTTTTTGTATAAATGCCAATGCTGCATGTGTCCTTGTCTTAGACATGAACAGATTATTTAAAAAAGATTAAATGTAAATTCAAAGCCTACTCTATAGGCATTGAGCTCTTACATTGAATGACAGATATTCACTTAACTTGTATGTTGACACACACTCAGAGTTAACACATCATGCAGGGTATGTTGACATGTTTTCTGACAAATGATTCTGTTTCTGGGCTGTTTGACCGATGCCAGGCGATGGAGACATTTCACAGAGATCCACTCCTGGCCGAAAAAAACAAGAACTATTGTACATAACCAGTTTGAGAACGTTTATTTCGGTCTTTCGGCCTCTTTCTCTCGGTTTCTACGACTCTCTGTCTCTTTCTCACTCTGTCTTTGTCTCTCTGCCTCTGTTTTGGTTTGTCTCTATCGTCTCAAAATAGTCTTCATAAACACAAGCTAATAGCTTGAGTCAATGATACATAATCTGGTAATATGCTTTCTGGTCACAAGTGAGTTTGTTTGCCTGCCCGTTTAAAGATAGGTAGCAATATATTTTAAAAGCATTTTTTTTGTTTGTTATTTGTTGAATTTCTCTTTACTTCCTCACAGCAGTCATTATATCAAATGCTCTGACTAAAAAAGAAAACAATCTAATATCTGTGCCTGTGGCAGGCCTGTTATGGTAGGTAGACAGACTGCCTGCACACGCACTCTGTCTGTGCACTCATTGCTCATGACTGGAATCCTCACCACGATGAGGTAGACCTAATGTAAGCAAGCTCACAATGTGTTTTGGGGGGAGTGAATTTGGAGAGAGGCCTGAACAAAGTAGTGGGACTTTTTATCTTCCTCTGGTTGGCTTCTCCAAGTTGCCTACCCTAGCTTTAAGTGTTTTACTGATGCCAAATGTTGCTAAAAGCCAAAAAGCTGTTTAATTTTTACAGAGGATTGGCTTCAGTTGTTCCTACATTTTACACAAATGTACCGGTGTAGCTTTATGAACTTTAACATGATAATTACAAAAGTCTTTCATCAGGTAAAATAATGTTTTTTACGTTCACAAGCTGAGCATATCGTTACAACTTCCTCCAACCAACATCTGATGCTGCTCTGCTGATATCAACTGGCAAAGCAAATAGGAATATGCAAAGCCTAGGCTCCATTGTGGGTGTTCTGTGAAAAACGATTCATGCAAAAACATCCTGAGGTGAGAGGCTGCTTTCTGTTTAGGATCCGTCGTTTGTAGTACCACACAGTCCATATTGTGCGGATGTGTCCTTTCACTCCTCATGACCTTTGGGAGTGACCTAGCCTCCTCTTCTCCAACAAAGTCGAGCTTCATAGCCCAGTGGGGTTCACAAGCATCACAACACATGTTTAATCAGACAGAATGGCCCGTTTGCTTCAAGGAAAAGAAACAACTTGACCTACAACGGCTGTAAATCGAAGGAAATACCACAAACGGACCCCCTTGAAGCGTTTTTTGTTTTTGTGCTGAGTTTGAAGTAAACATCTGGTAAAAGCTATTTTTATACAGAAAGAAAGAAAGAACAAAAAAAGCTTGGAGCCAAACTCTAAATAGCTTTCATCGAAACCTCCTACCTTTCCCCCTCTCCCATCCCTCAACATCTGTCTCCCATCCCTCCCTCATCCCCCCCCCCCGGCTCTCCTCCTGTGGGGAGTAAACGGGCGTGGTGGTGTCTGGCTTCAGTCCTCTCTCTCTCTCTCGCTCTCTCTCGCTCTCTCTCTCTCGCTCTCTCTCTCTCTCGCTCTCTCTCTCTCTCTCTCTCGCTCGCTCTCTCGCGCTCTCTCGCTCTCTCTCTCTCTCTCTCTCTCTCGCTCTCGCTCTCGCACTCTCTCTCGCGCTCTCGCTCGCTCTCTCGCGCTCTCTCGCTCTCTCTCTCTCGCTCTCTCTCGCTCTCACTCTCTCATATATATATATATTCCAGGACACGCCCGGCGTTCCTGGAATGCTCCTCTTCTCGCCGCGTTCTGCCGTAAACAATGCCTCTCCCGGAAGCAACCCACGCCCTCACACGCACAAAGACTGGGTTGTTGAAGCTTGGGATGAGGGTGTGCGTGTGAGGTACTTGCACTGTGTTTATACTGTGATCCCTCCGCGGTAATATATCCATAAACCTTGATTATTGAGCGCACATGTTTGTTTGCAACATCGTGTGCGTCAAAGTTAACACTAAAACGCCAATTCTTTAAGGTGCATCCTGTTTGACCCTTGAGATTTCGTCCAATGATCAAAGGTCAAATGAAACATGCACCTGATGACGTAAGCGGTAGCATTGGGAGGACTCCCAGCAGCCTCATGGTACCACCTACTGCGAAGCCATAACACTAACGAGCAAAGAGCCAGGGGCCGGGCCCGGTCGGACCGTACCCAGAGCACAGATTACAGAGTACCGCTCCCACAAGCAGGGCTCGGGCTTGTTTTGGGAAGAGGGGAGGAGGAAGGGGTTGTTGACCCTCAAAATATATTTTTAGTCGACCCCAGAGGAGAGAAGAGAGGAAAGGAGAAGAGAGGGAGTGGGAAAATGTGTTTTTATGATATTTGGGGCAGAAAGAGAGAGCGCGCGCGCTTTTGGGGAGGAAACATTTGTAATGTCTGTTTGTACGTTTGTGCGTGTGCGTGTGCGCGTGGGCGTGGGCTGTTTCTCCGACCCTGCGGTCGCTTTCCAACATGGCTGCCATTCAGCGTATCGACGGCCCCTCGGTCGCTGGCCGGCAGCGGGGGAGATTCTTCCGAGGCACATCGTATCTCCTGTAACAAATGAGACCTGCATTCCTCACAGCGTCCTCACCGTTACCCTGGCGACCGCCGCTGGTTCTCAGCCCTTGGCAGTAGCGGGGCGTGTCTTACCCGAGGTTTGGCCCGGGGAGCGTCTGTGTGTCTTTTATCCTCTTGCCATGAGAATCCCGTGCAATTCTCAGTCCGACCTCAGCTCTGGCTCATTCTTTAGCACGTTGATCACATCGGTCACTTTCACAGCGAAATTTGGATGGCATCGAGTGGCCTTGGTGTGTGCGTGGGTACGTGGGCCCAGGCAGCCAGGTACCCCGCTCCGTCGGATCGCCCGGAGAGCACAGGGTCATTATTAGAAGCGGAGGTCTCCCCACCCGCTGAAAGGGAATCTTTGTGGCTTTCCGAACGCCTCCCAGCCGCCGAGTGAAAGCATCATTCACCGCGCCGCGCTCCGCCCCCTCTTTGGAAAACTACTGGGGAGGCAGCCATGCTGACATAGCATGCTGGCTCACAGCCCCCCCCCCCCCCCCCCCCCCGACCCCCAGCCCCCCAGCCCCCCCCGACCCCCCAGCCCCCCCCCCCCGACCCCCCAGCCCCCCCCGACCCCCCAGCCCCCCCCCCCCCGACCCCCCATTCCATTCCCAATGGGCCCTGCAGACCAACCAAAATTATAGTTTTGTTTTATTCTGCCCTACAGCGTTCTGCTATTCGTATGTCATCAGCTACAATCATTGAACTCCCAAGCAGTTTGGGGACAGCAACTATAAATCAGTCCAGGGTGTGAATCTCAGAGGCATTTCTGGCTGCATAGTTGAGTTTTTTGCCAAGGCTGTCGAGCGATGTAATTTGTCTCTCTGACAGGAGAGTGATGGAGCTCCATCACGCGCACGTCTTTAACGGGTTACTCAGCGCGCCTGTGAGCTCACTACGCTGTGGTCGCGGTTCTGGAGAAGGTGGGGCTGCTAGTGGGAGGATGGGGCGGGGGGCGCTGACACAGAGGAGACGGGTGTGTCCCACACAACCCAACACTTGAGTCAGCGTGGAGCAGAGGTCCCTCCAGGGGGGAGCCCACAGCCCTCTGCAGCTCTTCTCCTTCTGCTAAGTATGCTCCGCCATAATTCACATACAGAATTTGAAGTGGTGATTAAAACTCATATGAGTGGAGTTAGGGCCCACAGAATGGGTCTCTCGCACACTCATAGATGATGTTTTATGTTAACATGTTAACATGTAATGTGAGTGACATTGCACTATTATTAAATAATGCAGTAGTAAGTCAGTAACTCGAGTTGAGGTCCAATGTGTAATGAAGCAGTGACAACAATAGGGTAATTATCTCTCAAAGTGCTCAATCAGAATCAGTGAACAAACTGGTTTGGAAATCGGCTTATCTGTGCGATTTTTGGAAACAATGTTTTAGCAAGAGACACCTGTCATTTTACTGCCAAGAAAAACACAAGATATGTGTGTGGGAGGTGTGTGTCTGCGTGTCACTGTGTGGGTGTGTGCGTATGTGTGTGTGTAATTGCATTATGGGGAGTATATGAATACAGGTAATGTGACATTTCTGCAATGTCTTATCGAGCTGTGCAATCATTCAGCCAATGTTCCCATAGCATCATGCATTATCATAAAACACATGGTGAGCATGATTAGGAAACACGACAATAATACATAATAATTGAAAGATCATTGTGAGAATCTGAAGACATATTGGATGCATGCTTTGGTGCATGTATTCGTCTCTCAGTGTAAGATGTCTCTCATGCTCTACTGTTATGGCATCTCACATTAATGCAGTTTACTGGATGAAATATGGCCACCAGGCAAAAGGTTTCTAAAGTGACGGGCTGAGTGGGTACCTGCACAACCACAGTGTACACATTATTATCCCTTCAGGTCAAGGGTCGTTGAACATGACAGTGAACTCGTACCCCTTCACATATTTACATTTTGTCTTGTGCTAAAGTCAGGCTGAAAGTATGTTTTGTTAGTTAGTTGGTTATTTCCTTCAAACAACCACATAGAACTATATTAAATTATAAATAAATCATATTTGGTATGATAAAAACATGTAATTATCTCTCAAAAACGATTTCTGTATCTGTATAGCAGATTTTTTTTATATGTATAGGCTAAGTGCTGTATAACACTTATTTTTATATAGCCGTACTATAATGAAAGACTTCTTAAATCATTTACACTCCAAAACGTGGTTTGCTTGTGTTTTTTCATCACTGGAATGTCTTACGGGAAGCTGCCACCGAATGTTTTCCAGTGTAATTAAAGTCTTTCTCCAGTACCTCACCCTCTCAACGCAGGCCCTACATGACCCAACAGCGGCTCTGCATACCTCCCCAGCTGCAGCCCGGCGTTCTCGCGTTAGCTGTCCTCACAGCCTCCAGAATCCACTGGGCTGGGGGAGAAAGGGAGAGAGACGTAGGCTACGGATAAAACCCCTCAACAGTGGAGTAGAGCATGGCCCTTCACTCCTAAGAGTGCAAATCCTCTGCCGCCATCCGTGAGAGGTACTTGTTTTTTTTCGTTTTTTTTGGTCTCTTTCAGCAATCGATCTTCGGGGCTAAACGTCGGCTAAACGCTAGATGTAATAACACCTACCACCGGCGTTTGTGTTCCATGCCTGAGGCGGGTGTTTATCGTTCCAAAAAAAAGGGTTACAGGTGCCCTCGCTCTCTCTCGCTCGCCCTGTCTCGCTCGCTCTCTCTCGCTCTCTCTCGCTCTCTCTCGCTCGCTCTCTCTCGCTCTCTCTCGCTCTCTCTCGCTCGCCCTGCCTCGCTCGCGGTCTCTGAGCATGAGGTCATACTTTCCATTTTAAGAACAAGGGTGGTGATGCAATTATTAGTATATCTGTCTTCACAAACGCCAAACCCTGAGAACAGAGGTCTTTTGAAGAGGATGTGGGAAGAAGGGAGAGGGTAGGGCCCTTCTCTTTTTTTGACATTCACATAGTTCTCTTTGCTCGCACCTGCTGTTCCTGGAGATACTGTGTCAGCAAAGAGTCAGGGGATTGGAACTAGCAACCTATCGGAGCATAGCCCTCTGATCAGATTCTCAAAACAAGACATTGTGCTGCTCTATGAGTCATGCAGTCAACTTGCACTCCCTCTTCCATTGAGACTTAATTCTGTTTGGTCTATGGATGATTGTATTGCATTAATGCATTTCGTGAATTGAGCCACACAATTGAATACTAGAACGGATGGTTATTCAATAAGCACAATTAAAATGATGAATGAGTCATTAATAAATCATGAATAAATCAAGTGATGACCAAGGTCCAGCAGGCCTTGGAGTCCCATGCCTTTTTCAACTGATAACCATCATGGCTGAAGCTGGTTGACACACCTTCAGCCTTGCTCGTTGCTACTAACTATATGACCATAAGCATCACTGGGGTTGTTGGATTCTAAAACAGATAACACTAGAGGTGGGGTTATATTAACGGCCATAGCAGGATATTCCTTACTAAAACATTACAATGTTTGCCTTGTACTTGGACCTTTGCCAGGCGGTGGAGTACAGCCGCTTCCTGATGTCTGCTATCCAAACACCTGATTACTTCCTGCCAAACAGGACATGACGTCAGCCCGACTGAATCTTAACATCAAGATAAAGAGAGTGGTGCAATCACAGCCAAGACACAATGGCCGATGTTGGACCAGAGATGGCCCCAGAGATACGTCTACCTTTAATAAACATGAAGGTCCTGGCAGGTGAAGCCTTCAACACTCATGCTACCGTCACAAACTGCTCCATTTTATGTCCATAACAAACCATAAAGGGGTCCCTTTCAAGGACATTGCTTGTATTAATCATCACATTAAAGCTGTGATCAGGATCAAACGCTGCTGTGTGATTGGCTGCCTGTGATGTTCTATTGACAGAACTGCCCTTCATTTGAGTGGACCTCTTGGGCTCTCTCAATGTCACAGTGTACTGCGCTGAGTGGCTGCCCCCCCTCTCAACACACCCACGCTGTTCCCTGAAGCTCTGCTAACACATTGTTTGCATTGCAAATGATTCATTTGACTGCAGGGCGGCGGGACTGATCCAGGACCTGCCGCTGCTCCTCCCTGCGCTCCCATCAGGCAGGTGAACTCCTCACCCGCTCTCTGAGCGCCTGGATAAACACTGCAGGCTTCACAGGCGGCTCTGCCCGCCAAGCACTCAGCAGCCACCCAGCGCTGCCGCCGAGGGCCGCAGAGCTGCAGGGGAACCTCCGCTGAGCTGCAGGGGAACCTCCGCAGAGCTGCAGGGGAACCTCCGCAGAGCTGCAGGGGAACCTCCGCTGAGCTGCAGGGGAACCTCCGCAGAGCTGCAGGGGAACCTCCGCTGAGCTGCAGGGGAACCTCCGCTGAGCTGCAGGGGAACCTCCGCAGAGCTGCAGGGGAACCTCCGCAGAGCTGCAGGGGAACCTCCGCTGAGCTGCAGGGGAACCTCCGCTGAGCTGCAGGGGAGCCTCCGCTGAGCTGCAGGGGAACCTCCGCTGAGCTGCAGGGGAACCTCCGCTGAGCTGCAGGGGAACCTCCGCTGAGCTGCAGGGGAACCTCCGCAGAGCTGCAGGGGAACCTCCGCTGAGCTGCAGGGGAACCTCCGCAGAGCTGCAGGGGAACCTCCGCAGAGCTGCAGGGGAACCTCCGCTGAGCTGCAGGGGAACCTCCGCTGAGCTGCAGGGGAACCTCCGCAGAGCTGGGTGGAGGGGCTGGTGGTTCAGGCCAGCTCTGGAGGCCGTCCGCAGCTCTGGCTCTCTTTCTGACTGTCTCTCTCTCCCTCTCTCTCTCTCTCTCTCTGTCTCTCTCTCTCTCTCTCTCTGTCTCTGTCTCTCTCTCTGTCTCTGTCTCTGTCTCTGTCTCTGTCTCTCCCCCTCCCCCCCTCCCTCCCTCCCTCCCTCCCTCCCTCCCCCTCCCTCCCTCATACAAGTGAACAGGAAGGAACTCTCTCCCTGTAGCACATCATTCAACAGTATGACGGGGAGCCTGCTGTTCCCTGGTCCTCAAGTTATGGTGCCCGGAAGGGGATTGGTGGAGGTGGTGGGGGTGGTGGTGGTGGTGGTGGTGGAAGTGGTGGCGGTGGTGGTGGTGGGGGTGGTGGGGGTGGTGGGGGAGCTGGAGGTGGTGGGGTGTTTAGCTGGGCACACCTGGCCATAATCCTCCCCTGGAGAGAGCTCCCCTGGGACACCACTTCAATGATATGGTGTTTGGACTCAAGTCTCTCGCACACATATTGATGCACAGTATATTTGACTTGGCTTTGATTTAAATTGTATAATGCCGTATAAGTATATTTGTATACTCAAATCTCAGGAGTTCACTTCTCTCCTCATAACCCTGCTAGCCTGACATCAAACAGTAGTTAGTTCTTCCGGGTGCAGCCTAACTTACTGTCCTGTGCCAAGAGGCAGCGTTCATTAGAACTGGACAGAATGTCCCCTGACTCACGCGGCTGGGATGGCAGAGGTTCAATGAGACGGAGAATGGCCAGCGGGTTTACCAGTTCAGTGGACTTACCCAAAAGAAAGAAAGATAGTTATTATAGTTATCAAGCAGCCTATAACTAATTTGAGAGCACTGTAAACACAAGGTGCCCAGGGCCAAAACATGAAGGAGGGCTTAATAAAGTAATGGAGTGATTCAATGGTTTTAGTGTGTAATCTTCATTCAACCATTAATAAGATTCAATTCATATTCATATTCAAATCACATTGCATATAAAAGTTTAAAAAACTACTTAGATTCATTTAAATGCTAAGAAAACACAGCTGCATGCCTGAAGCATGTTGCATGATTTAAGACTTAACTATTTATTCAGACAATATTACCAGTGTGTGTGTGTGTGTGTGTGTGTGTGTGTGTGTGTGTGTGTGTGTGTGTGTGTGTGTGTGTGTGTGTGTGTGTGTGTGTGTGTTTGTATCTGTCTGTCTGTCTGTCTGTCTGTCTGTCTGTCTGTCTGTCTGTCTGTCTGTCTGTCTGTCTGTCTCTGTGTCTGTCTGTCTCTATGTCTGTGTCTGTCTGTCTGTCTGTCTCTGTGTCTGTCTGTCTGTCTCTGTGTCTGTCTGTCTGTCTGTCTGTCTCTGTGTCTGTCTGTCTCTATGTCTGTCTGTCTGTCTGTCTGTCTGACTGTCTGTCTGTCTCTGTGTCTGTCTGTCTCTATGTCTGTGTCTGTCTGTCTGTCTCTGTGTCTGTCTGTCTCTATGTCTGTCTGTCTGTCTGTCTGTCTGACTGTCTGTCTGTCTCTGTGTCTGTCTGTCTCTATGTCTGTGTCTGTCTGTCTGTCTGTCTGTCTGTCTGTCTGTCTGTCTGTCTGTCTGTCTGTCTGTCTGTCTGTCTGTCTGTCTGTCTGTCTCTCTCTCTCTCTGTCTGTCAAAAATACTACTATTGGTAACAAACTGCTATCCAGTTTGAATCAAATGAAATTCAGTGAAAGAGAGTAATACTAATCTGGTGCACAGGTGTGTATCCTCTGTCATCAGGCCCTGGTCTACCTGTAACATGGACATGCAGGACTGGATTTAGAGACAGCAATGACCTAACACAATCGCATTTCCAGTTTTTGGTTAAGCATGTCTGCACTGGGTGAAAGTAAGAGTAGTTGGAATGTGAAGGCGTGAACAGAACTGATACTGTGGTGTGTTGCCAGCACCCAACCCAGACCGGGTGCTGTTTAATGATGGTATTGGTGTCAGTGAGCTGGATGGCTCATGTGGTTTATGCCTCGTTATCGAGAAATCTTTTTTATTTTATTTTTTTACAAGCAACCCCCTTCTTCAAATAAGCGGGAGGGCATAGGGAAGCTATTTATGCAAGCTAATAAGAATGAAGGTATTCATGATCTATTTTATGTAACCCACTTTCATGTATTTCTGTGTGCATCATCCGCATAAATTGTAATTCTAAGGATCCTCTCATTGGTATCACCTATCTGCTCAAGGTTGCTTCGTGTTGTTAGGAGTTTGCCCCTGTCCATTTGAGGGCTCAAAACTAGTGCTCCGTAAATAGTCCCCAATACATAAATTCTGTATAAGTATACAGTGTGTGTGTGTGTGTGTGTGTGTGTGTGTGTGTGTGTGTGTGTGTGTGTGTGTGTGTGTTACCTAACAGATAAGATCATTCTACAAGGGTGTAACAGGAAGTTCCCCCACCACTGCAGGTGGGCTGATATCATTGTTCCCCCTGGAAAACATTGGACATTAAGGAATTTGTTCCCCATTAAGGCGCACAAGAATTCCACAGCCAAGTCGCACATGGAAACTTTGGACAATCTGGAATGTGGCTGCTTGGAGAATTCATTAACCATTAACATGATAGAAGAGTATGCAGGTCACAGGAACTCAAACAATGACCATACACACACACACACACACACACACACACACGCACACGTAGACATACACAAAATCACATACACACTCCATTGTTGTTGATGACTTTATAGAGTGAGGGTGCTTTCAGGAGCAGATGTCACAGAAATGCAATCTTGTCAGGTAAGACAAGATAAGAATGACCTCCCTGGCCATCATGTTGACGTGCTGAAAACGAATCACAAATATTGCTTTGAAATGATTCATACATATACTGTACATATCCTCAATATCCTACAAAGCAAGGCTTGTAAACTAGAATTCATAAACTTTAATATTGTTTGTTAATGCTGTATCTCTTCATATCTGAACTTCCTGTTTTACAGAAACACACATGCACGCAGTTACACACACAAACACATACACACACACACATAAAATAAAACACAAACAAAGACACAGATATAAACAAACATAGACACACACACACACACACACACACACACACACACACACACACACACACACACACACACACACACACACACACACACACAGGGGCTAGCCCCTACCAAAGCAGGGCTGTCAGCAGCCGCCTGTTAGCTGAGCCAGGTGGATTATGGGGGGGGGGGGGGGCAGCATCTCTCTGCTGAGATGTGTGTGTCTGTGTGTCTGTTTGTAATTTTGTATCTTTATTTTATTAAAATATTCACATTTATCATTTGGAGATTCCCATTTAACATTCAGAGTTTTTTTCAATGCAATTCATTGCATTGAAAAAATGCAATGCTGTTGGCCCACTGTCAACAACATTGCAGTTGACCCACTGTTGACACAGTGAAGTTGTTCACTGTTGTTGCTCTACTGAAACCTATGCACAAATCGACAGACAGACAGACAGACAGACAGACAGACAGACAGACAGACAGACAGACAGACAGACAGACAGACAGACAGACAGACAGACAGACAGACAGACAGACAGACAGACAGACAGACAGACAGACAGACAGACAGACAGACAGACAGACAGACAGACAGACAGACAGACAGACAGACAGACAGACAGACAGACAGACAGACAGACAGACAGACAGACAGACAGACAGACAGACAGACAGACAGACAGACAGACAGACAGACAGACAGACAGACAGAGTGGCCCATCCACTCCATTATTAACATTTTCCACAGACATGTAGGTTTCCAGTATTTCCCAGCAGCACCGAGGGCATGTATGTGGCCTGCGAGGTCGGGGTATAGCCCATAGCCTACAGGTCTCAGTGACAGTGAGCTCATTCTATACGAGACAATGGCACTGGTGGCGGCTTGGAAAAGGGTTTTCCTGTTGTGCTTCCGTTGATTGGACCTCGGAGGAGATCCAGTGATTGGAACAATGTTAACGGGGAGAGTGAGACGGCCAGGGGGTCAGGCCTAATGCCAGCCCCCCCCCAGATTCCCACCGACAGCACAAATGCGGTCTGTTTCAGAGGGCTTTGTTGGGTGCAAGTGGAAATATGACTGCGCTTGTTGTGCAGGCAGAGTTTCCTACCAAATATGGAGAACGCACTGCGGCTCCTCGTTGTGTTCAAGCTCGACAGAGCTGCGGGAGGAACCGCTCGTTTGATTCCAGTGAGCATTATTAGAGTTGTTCAGGGCAACATTGGGTAGTGCACACTTGTTGCTTGCATCACATAACTCAGGATGTGTATCACACCAAACTAGTTCCCGTGCATCGTCTCGATATTTAGTAGAGCAATAAACAGCATAAAAGTTGCTTGAACTGAAACACTGTATTGGATGTTGCTCCATGGTGTCTTCATCTTAAAAACCACACAGCCTTGAGGATATCTACTCAAGCGACCTTCTCTCGGTCAACAGTAGTGAGTGTGTGAGAGTGCTGCTGTTCCGCGCCCGGCAGCACGGGGCGTGGGTCAGGTCTCTCCCTGCTGCGCACTAAAGCGCGTCTGTAGCGTGTAGGCTACAGTGAGGAGAATCAGCGCGCAACTGTCAACGCGAGTTCGCTCAGCCATCTCCCGCTAAACTGAAATGGGGGTCGAAAAGGAGAGATCGGACACGAGTATAATGATGGACGAAGACGAGTTCAACAGGTCGATAGAGCCAATGCTATCCAAGAAAGGGAAGATCTACGTGGAGGAGCCGGACCGAGATCCAAACGACATAAACGCGCACTTGAAGGTAAAGCGAAACTCCACGATCACAGAGATTACCCATATTGTATTCAAGCCATGCGTAGCCAGACGCGTTTCCCCTGCGTTTTCATGTGCGCCGCACCAATGCATCATCTCAGGCTCTCCAACATGTGTTATCGTTCATGTAAGCTGTGTTCATTGTCAAGCCCCCTCTCAATGTGTGATTGTTTTTGCTCGATTCAATCTCCTCAATGTGTTTGATCGGTCGAAGCCCCATTTGTCTGACAAGCAGTTTGATCACTCGACAGGTTGGCTTTGACGATGTGATCGCAGAGCCGCGCTCCACGCAGAGCTTCGACCGGGTCTGGATAGGAAGCCACGCTGTGTTCGAGCTCGCCAAATACGTCTTCTACCGCGTACTGAGCACCCTGCTGGCTATCCCCATGGCCTTCCTGCTGGGACTCGTCTTCGGGGTCATCAGCTGTATTCACATATGGTACGGCTAAAATGTCAGCTTTGAGCCAGCCTTACGTGTGCCAGCTGCTCCACGCAGTAAGGTTGTTGTTAGAGCTCTTGGCTCGATGCCGAGTGTTCCACTACGCTTCATTGCTTCGTATTTGTTCTTGTCCCTTTAGATACAGGTTACCTCACTCGTGCAACCCCTAAAAAGTGTTGCTGTTGCTCTTATTTGGATTATGATGTCATGGCTGAATGGCATGACATTGCCACGTATAGAGTTATGCTATGCAGTTGCCCACCGATTCTACAGGAAGGCAATGCACTTGGCTCCCATGCACTGCTAATTTTTTTAATTTGTATTACCTTTAGGAAAGAACGTGACATTTAAACTTAACGCAAGCACTCTAATGAAAGTTTGACTGAAACATGTCTCACCTGCGGTGTAAAAAAGGCCTTCATAACCTTAAGCAGACCGGATGAGTGGGGAGGCATTCTGGTCCTTCAGAAGAGCTTCTCTAAAATGTGTGACATTCTTAGGATAGACTAAAGAACTTCAGGGTTACCTTCACATAACCTTTAGTCCTTCTGAGATACGTTTACCTATCCATCTGTCTGTCTGTCTGTCTGTCTGTCTGTCTGTCTGTCTGTCTGTCTGTCTGTCTGTCTGTCTGTCTGTCTGTCTGTCTGTCTGTCTGTCTGTCTGTCTGTCTGTCGCTCTTTCTTTATCTCTCTCTCTTGTGCGCTCTCGCTCTCTCGCTCTATCTCTCTCTCTCTGCTAAAGGATTGATCCCCAGATGGAAACATAATGTAGGGAACGATCAATAGAGGAGTGGATAAGGTGGGGTCGTAGCTAAAGGGCTGACCTTTGAACTTTGCGTGAGGAGAGCCGGTTGGTGGAAGAGAGCCATGCTCCAAGCACATGCGGGGCAAAGGCCACATTTTGTGACTCAAAAGAGCTCCTATTTCGTCATGTAAACAACACTTTGTGAAGCCCTTGAATATGTGATGAAAAAAAAAAAGATTGGCCATCAGTGATGAAAGTTATCTTCTGCATTTGAAGAATGTCCCACTTCAGTCTTAAGTAACATACTTGACCTACTCCAGTGGTAAACTGTAAAACCCAGGCGACTCAAGCACGAACACGGCTGGAAAATAGTGGCGTTCCTTCTGTAACAAATCTTTTCTGACAGTTAAAGATAGAGCAGGTTAATACAGCCACAAAGACAATCTTTTGGTTTGGTTTTAATCAAGCCTGTGTCAGTTGGGCCAGTGCCAACATCACATGCTTTGTTTTACATTCCTCCATGCGTGGCTTCAACAGAACACGTCCGATTTATTTGTTCAGATTCACGCCATAAATTAAAAAAATATGAGAATAGAAGTCAGAAAAACCACCCCAATAGTTCCCTCCTGCTCAGTTCTGTTCCTACATTTAAAATATTCTTAATGTCACTGCAAAGTCTCTAGTGGCGCATTTCCACCGGAGGGTGCGGGTCTGATCGGTGCGGCTTGGTGGAGTAGTGAAGGTGCGGTTCGGCGCAGCTCAGTCAGCGTTTCCACCGCCGACAGTACCCTTATGGTGGGGGGGGGTTTAGGCCGGATGGCGATAGCCGCGGCAGCTAGGTAGGCATCGTGACCTCATAGCAGCCCGACACAGCGTAGCCTGATATTAAAACCAAGGTAAAAGAAGAACGCGACGCAATGAACAAAGATCAACAATGTAGGACGTCCAAGAAGGACGGCAAACTTTTGCGCGACATTTTCTTCCATAAACAAAGCTTTCGTCCTCGTCCAGAAATACCTCGCGGGTAGGCTACTGTGTTTGTTCGTTATTATCCCCAAGTCGCCATTCTGTCAACCAATCAACGTACGGCGTTTGTAGCTCGAACTTGCCGGCACCCTTTCAGGCGTCTCAGTACCCCAACGGAGGAGTACAGCGAGACGAGTACGGCTCACTCCGGCTCAGTCCGGGCCACGCCCACTTTTGGTGGTGGAAACGCGATCCGTGCTGCACCTTAGCGAACTGAACCGACCCGTACCCGCCGGTGGAAACGTGCCGTAGGATGGCCTCTCCAGGTCATCTAATAGCCCCGAAGTCTATCAGGAGAGCCAAAGAGGAAGAAAGCTTCTGTTCATTCCTGTATAGAGACCCCTCAAAGGCCTTAGCATAGGTGGCACATATATCCTCGCATTACGTAAATATAACATTATTTGGATTATGTAGCCGAACCCTAGCAGCATTAGCAGCCAAGCTTGTCCCCAATCCCCCATCATGCAACACTCTCAAACCTCCTTCCACCCAGACAGTACAAAGAGGTCACTCTTGCTTCACCTGGTGGAGATTGACTTAAGAGTTCAGTCGTTCAATCACAAGACAAACATGTTAGCGGCACCCTGAGTTCAGGCGAGATCATTGATCCTCGACACGGTACGCCTGTGTTCCGCTATCCTCCGGGTTGACCTTTGACCTTTGTCTTTCCAGGGTCGCCATGCCGCTGATCCAGAGCTTCCTCATGGTGCTGCCGTCCGCCCGGGTGGTGTGGAGGAGTCTGATGGACATGTTTGTGTCTCCACTCTGCAACAGCATGGGCAAGAGCCTGTCCTCAGTGCACGTTGAGACAACATATAACTGAACCCCCCCCCCTCCCCTTTCCTCCTCTTCCTCCTCCTCCTCCTCCTCCTTCCGGACCCGACTCAGAACTGGCCCCAGCAGGGGACGGGTTAACGTGGTGTCTGGGCTGTGTGTGAGTCTATGAGCCCTTCGTAATGTACAGCCAGCTAAGTCGTAGCATGAAGGATCTATTCCATCCCTGAGGAAGGGAGATATGTTTGCGAAATATTTACGTTGCTTTCCTTATATGCCCAATTGCCCATTATGACTTTTTGCAGCATAATCCACTACTTCCTTTAAATCCCCTTTCGACATTTTGGTCAAGAAACAACAATGATATCATGAGTATTTTTGGTTAAGACAGGTAACAGTATGTCAATACAAGTTATCAACTCCCCAAGATTGCCAGTGATTTTACCTTCTGTGACCAAAAAGTAAATTCCAGTCATTCCATGAGTCGGTGACTTTACAGAGGGGTTTGGGTGTCGGACTACAGAGTATGGAAGGACAGAGTTCTGCTGTTAGAGAATCTGAACTGAAGTTCAGTGAAACTGTTAGACAAGAGAGATTTTATTTGTACATGCTGATCTTGCTTCTTACTTAAAGGAACTATTGTGCACATTCTGCGGCTTTTACCGAGAGGTGAAGTGGCTTTAGAGTAGCATGCTGAATTCTAGATGCTAAAATGCAGCTTTTTTGCACACACATTTACAGGCTTATTTTATGATCAATGATTGTTGGGTGCTGATGTCACAGTCCGTTGAAAGTGTAATGGGGCATTTGAGTTTGAGACAAGGTTACCCTAAAGGTAAAAGATTAAAATATTTCTTAAGATTTTATGAATTTTGTTGAATGACATCTAAAGTTTTGAGTTCATCAGGATATTGACTCTTCCTTAAACATGGCCTTCTAATTTATTATTTTCTACAAACACTACCAAGTCTTAATTTACCGTAAAGATTTTAAAAGTACCTATGGTCTCTAGATAATGTGTGTAACTACGGCTTTTTGTATTTTCTATGTAACTTGTGTGATACTGAGCATCCAGGTACATTGCGGATGTTTGCATTGTGCCGCTTGCTTATGTAGCTTATCTGCAGGTAAAGACCATTCAGCAGTCATCACACAGTGGAATTAATACGCTTCCTCCATGTCGAAGACTATATGAGTTGCATCAGGTATTTGGAGTTTGTTGTAATGCAACCCAAGTCTTCCTATCAGCTGCCACGTGGCACACTTCAAAGAGTGCCTTAGAGTGTTGTTGATGATGATAGAGACACAACAAGTCACATGTGACAGACCCAGAGGGCTTCCACATCTCAGACATGCCTCTTGGACCACTGCCGAGACGTACGTGTGTGTGTGTGTGTGTGTGTGTGTGTGTGTGTGTGTGTGTGTGTGTGTGTGTGTGTGTGTGTGTGTGTGTGTGTGTGTGTGTGTGTGTGTGTGTGTGTGTGTGTGTGTGCGTGCGGAAAACCTTCAAACTCTTCACTCCAATATTGTCCAATCTCTCCACAGCAGTGGGTTCAGCTCATGTTTAATGTCCGGTGCATCATTTTGAGAATGCATTTATTGAAGAACCAATCCTCAATAAGCCGAGGGGAGGGTGGTTCCCCCTGACCAAGTGTCTTCCTCCTCATTGGACAAACTAAATATGTCCTGACCGAAATAAATATTTGTATCATCAGAAGATAATGTGTGACCTCTTCATTCTATTTCTTCTCCCCGACAGGAGTGCATGGTAGGCATCTTGCTGCCAGATCGTCTCACATAAATCGTGATTTACGTGAGATTGCACAAGACACTTTCCTTGACAAATTGTAGCTCAATGGAAAATGACCAGGGGCTTTGCTGCTGGCCCGGCAGGTCTGCGCAGCCTTCTCTGCTCAGCCTGCCTGCTTTGGCTCGCTTTGGACTGTTTTGATTTGTCGACAGTGATGACGAATAAGACAGTCATACAGTAATGAAACAATTCATTAATCATCATCATGAGGATTTATGTTGTTGTTGTTGTTGTTGTTGTTGTTGTTGCTATGGGGCTGTCGCATAACACTTTATTTATCCCAGAAGAAAAATTCAGGAAAATGCTAAATTGATGATTAGTATAAACATTTGAATATCCTCAACAGCCATATTGCATTTCATACCCGGGTTAAAAGCACAACAGAGTATGCACACCGCGAGTCTATATGGATCATTACCCGGGCGTTTCCCTCGTTATTCCGAACAGAATGAGATGAACATGAAAGCTTGCCAGTCTAGACTCGGCACCATTAACACACCGTTTGATTCCCACCACAGTCTCCATTAACTCTCATTAGAAAGGAGTCTGGGCAGGCCTCCGGATGTTCTCATGGAGCCAATCATCTTCAGACCCTATAGCTTCAGCCTCCAGGCGTTGCTGCATCCTCGTGGCCTTCTGCGACCTCTGTGTCAGCGTATACTAATCTCATGAATCTCATGAGATTAGTATATGTTGACACTCAAAGAATGACCACCCTCTCTGTGCTACATTAACCATGGCACATGCCTATAAACCGAGTAGCCTAAACGATTTGTGAGGCTAACAGGTATATGTAAATAGACCTCGAGGGACTTCTCCAGTTGATTTTGTACTCAGTTGTGCTTCGGAAGATTTACTGGATGGATGGATTTACTAATTATGCACCATAGAAAAGTGACTGCCAATTCCTCATCATAATTCCAATGACTGCCAAATCCAACAGACCAAATAGAGCATTTAGTAATATCACGTCAGTGTGTCGGCCACTCGTGCTTGGGCATGTTTTGATTGATAGGCTAATTGTGGGTTACGTTTTTGGGTCGACCGTTGCCGCCGCCCTCCACGCAAGGTGCCCCTTGAATGCGTTGAGTCGCCCCTCGGACCCCAGCGCGCACGGAGGTTTCCCACCGGCGCTGCCATTATATGCGTGTCACGTAGCCTACGTAATAATAAAAAAAAAAGTCAGGGATTTAGTCATTAAACATTTTGGAAGAGCCTCCGTGGGAAGTCCGTGCGCTTCCTCACTTTAGCAGCTCACTTTATTGTCTCCTGGTTTACGGGACGCAGGGTTTACGCTTCAGGCACAGGGGCAGCATGACAGGCGGACTGAAGGACAGAGAGACGGACGAGGTAGGCTACACATCCCGAAGTGTCACCTTCTCGTTTCAGGCATTTTGCAGCAGCGCGTCATAGTGTGTGCGGGCTTACATTTTTAGCAGAAAGCAATTTTCACACCAGTGTCAAATATTCTCCCCGGCTATTTGACTTCTGATTGGTTGAATGCATGCGAGTGACTTTAACCAGAAGCCAAACGACTTTCGAAACTTTACGAAGCTATTTTGCATTCTATATGGCAAGTTGGGCCATTAAAAGCTCCGCGCCTCCGGTTTGGACGGGATGCTCCGCGCAGCGATCCCGTGTGAGGTATGGGAAAGCTCACTGGAACACGTTTCATTCACATGGGTGTGAGCGCGTATCCTCTTCGGCTTTGGTCACTCCTTGTAAATTGATTGACCTGCGCATTTATCGATGACGTTGGCAACAAAAAGAAAAACGCATTTTAACACAAAAGAAAATAGGATTATTACAGTTAGATGACACTAGACGGACAAATATGACGAGCTAACGCCAGTCATATCATTTGGAGAATACTTTTATCATTGGCTGCTAACGCACTCAGCTGGGCTACGACCCCTTGCGGCTCAAGTGGGATCTCCGTGATCGAGGGGTGTGGTGCCTTATTTCAATACGTTTAAAGCCATCCCAGGCTGGGGCAGGCTACTAACTTTGCGCTCCTGTCTCCATTCTCTCTCTCTCAACCACACTCACACACTGCCCGGCTTCCCTCAATACTTTCTCTCACGCCAACCGTCTCCCCTCCGGATTTTACAGGACTTTCTATCACCGTTCATCCGAAAGCAAGGGAACATATACAAACCCAACAATAAAGAGATGGAAAACGACAGTTTGAACGGGAAGACGATGGAGGACGTCCACACGAAAGAGATCGACCTGGTGAACCGGGACCCGAAGCGCATCAACGACGACGTTGTCAGGGTGAGCAAGACAATTTTTGTAACTTTTCTTTCCTACATGTGGACTTCGAGGGAACAGTTTACTTGAGATCCAATAGAAGGCTATAAGTTCTGACAGTGTCAATCTTTAGTTGACAATCTCCATGTACGGTCTGTTTTGGGTTACAGTGTCCATTTAGTTGTTGTTTTTTTAATAGGGTCGTGTCGACGAAATTTTTTAAAACTTTCAGTTTGGAATACTATTATGATGCGTTTTAAAAATGCTGAAGGTCTTGATAATAAAAATTCAGTAGGTGTTACATGCCTCACCAAAAGCTGCTGCGTGCGCTCCAGGCGCGTCACGGCACCGTTGCGCACGGGTTGGTGCACGGGACGCGCGCTCCTGCTCCGCGCTAGTCTACCCCGAATGACCTTTCCACGTCAGGTAAACATTTCGTATCAAAGTCTGGACTTTAGTACAACGCCCTGTCCACCGTGTCAAGTCCCAACGCCATTACATTGAACATCCTATGGACTTCTCCCCGACGTCTTAAAAGTGGAAACATTGTAAATGTCCTGTAGAAATGTCGAAACGCACTTTCAATTTCACACCTCCTCCTTTTTTGCCAACCCATTCTGTTTCCGAATGGTCGGGAGTACCGAAATTCGCACCATACGTGATCAGTGTAGCGCCAACATCACTACCTTATGCTACTTTGTTGTAGGCCTACATATTACATAGTATTTTCTGAGACTCTCTAATAATAGGCGTGGCATGCTTCATAAACACCTGACGATCTTGTTCAGCGGGAGCCTTCAGCAGCTCTGGCGCTAACCCCTTGTCATGCTGAGCATGCATTTTCATCTACACGGGGGTCAAACGCCACGCTGCAGGGATTCTGGCTTTGAAATGCCTGACATCTCTTACATGCCTTGTTAAAACAGGGAAACTCCCAAACAGATAGCTGATGGGGCGCTGCAGCGATGTCTCTGAGCACCACACCCACTCACCACCACCCTATGCAGAGACCTCCATGAGGTTCCACTGGAATGCATGCATACTAGATGTATTAATCACTGGCTATAGAAATATAATAGGACAATTAATCACTTAATAAGTAATTCATTTAATTTGGAAATCTTCTGAGAAAATAAAATATATTTTTGAGGTTGAAGACATGGCTGCTATCTCACGCTCTGTGCATTGGCCTACTTCTCTCTCTCTCTCTCGCTCTCGCTCTCTCTCTTTTTCTTCTATTTCTATCTCTCATGATCTGTCTCATTCCAGTTTATGCGCTCCTTCTCTACCATTGTCTCTCTTCCCCTCTCTCTTTCCCCCTCCATTGTGAAAGAGAGTCATACTCTTGCCTTTGACTATAAATAGAATTCAGCCTCACAGGATTGGCTGACCACTTTAATCGACTTACCAAACAACCAATAAAGTACCAAAATGCAATGCCCGTTTTCAGCCAGTCCTCTTCAATAGCAAATCCATTAAAAGTTCTTTCTGGCCTCAGCAACTCCCATGAGGGCTATGAGGAACACGTCGTCTCAGGCCCACAGAAACCAGTGACCAGTGACCTATAGTCTATAATCTAAAACAACAGTTTTCTAACGGTTGATCGGGAACTCCTTCCTCAAGCAAACAATCACCAAAGCACCTGATCTAATCTCGATGCAAAAACAATAAATCCTGAAAATAAGTTTCAGGACCAGCTCTGGCGTCTCATATTTACCAACAGTTGAAAGGACTTTTTAAACACTGCCTGGCTCCACAGCCTTTACCGTTCTGTCTGATATTAACGAGAGGACTGCTCGTGGCAGAGGGCTCTCTGCGTCTCCGTGCGCCCCCCGCCGCTGGGGGATTGGAGGGGGAGGGATCCCGGGTTATTCGGGGCTGCGGGGGAAGCTCCGGCGAGGGGTTTAGGGGTGTCCTGTTGTCCCGTGACGCGGTGAAACCCGAGGAGGGATTCCCTCTCGCTCACCACTGCCAACCCCCTCCCCGCTTTGCACGCATGCTCACATTTACGCACATAGACACACACACGCACACACACATTGACACACACACACACAATAATGGTCATACACACAAACACACATGCATACTCCTGCAATCACCCAGCTATTCACACGCAGACTCACACATTATAAAATTCAAACACACACACACACACACACACACACACACACACACACACACACACACACACACACACACCCTGACATCATTCCCACATTGGGTGGACACATGTAGCCGTGGTATTCTGCCCTGCAGCTGGTCTCCATCAGCCTGCCACATCACTGCTGCTGGGGAGGAGGACGGTGCAGCCCCCTCCGCGGCTCTCATTGAGCTCCCTGCTGTAGCCGCTAGCTGTAGCCGCTAGCTATAGCCACTAGCGCTCTGACCCTAGCTAGTACTTAAAGCCTGCACGCAAACATACACACAAAAACACACTACCACATGAACACACTCATGTAGGCACATTCATCTATAAGCCCACACACTTATTGACCGTGATACACACACCCACATTTACTCTCACACGCACACAGGCATTCCAACACACAATCACTGTACAGTGTGAACACACACACACACACACACACACACACACACACACACACACACACACACACACACACACACACACACACACACACACACACACTTCGACCTGTTCCTACATAAACATGCACTCACAGTCCTGCCCGACAGCCTGTAGGAAACAGCTGCCTCCAGATAGGCAGTGACCGCCCTGCTTTGGTCCAATGCTCACCACACACGGCCATTGTTTCATGTCTCTGCTGTGATTGGTTCCCTGGCGGAGGACATTAAGGCAACGTGCGAATGGGATCGCACCTTTTGGCGGTGAACATACTGTAGTGCAAAATACTACTACTATTACTTTTACTCACTATTACATTACTATAACGGTTACTATTACGTTTACATTGGGAACCATGGCTCTATCTAGATATTCACTGATTTAATTGTTTTCATTACAAAATTATTTGTTAGGTATAGAGTTAAGGTATATATTGTGCTTTTTGGTTCAAATAACAAAGGCCAGAGGTCCTCTGGATTAGTTATTTTTATCAGGCACTGGTTTCAAGAACAATTTGTCAATCTATGTTTAAAAAAAGGCATATGTTATCGAATCACAAATGAAGATCATTGATGTGAGTTTTTAGTCCTATTGTAGTAATGTGGATGAGTAATGAGTCTCCACAGAGCAGCTAATGGGCCCTCAGCAAACTGCAGTCTGTTTAAACACTGGCCGGCACCAACAAAACATATGCCTTGCAGAGTCAATGTGCTGTTTAAGAGCTATTAAATAACTAGCTTCAAGGCATGAATAGCTCTTTATTCCCGATGGCGATGATATCCATGAAAAGATAGAAGTAGGCTCAGACATTAAAAAAATCATGGGCACCAAACATTCCTTGTTTTCAATTCTTTCTTTTTTTAATTGCCTCAGTCATGCATTCATTTAGTTTTCCCCTCTCTCTCATTTACTCTGAATCAGTTTTGGAAACTTGGGGAAAAGTGGGTCCTCTTTTAAATTTAGAGCTGTGGAAAAACAAAATGGACGCCGTGCTGGTTTTTGTGGCTGCTATGAGATTTGACGTTTTATTTATAAGACAAGGCTGCATAGAGAGAGGGAGAAACCCCTCTGATGGGGCCCGACCTGCCGGTCCAGAGAGAAAGAACTGAAGGAACACCCTGTTCTGGTAGAGCTTCAAACGAATATCTCAAAAGTAGATTTCTGAAATGGTTTAATGTGAGCAAAAGCCAATTCTTGTCTGACCTTTTAATCAAAATACTTTCTAAACGGTCAGAAACCCGAAGCATTGTTGGATGAACTTTGATTTAACAACCTGTGCATTCTGAATTACAATTTCCCACAGAAAAGTGGGAAACAGTTCTTTAAATAGTATAACAACGCACCCCATTGTAGAAGCAGACGTTGTTTCAACCTGGGACCATTTTCTGAATTCCGGTCCCAGCTATTAGATTACATTTTCATCACAGCATACCCATGTGACGTATGGGCAGTTTTTAGTCCTCAGTATCCGTTTCCACAGAGACCAACCACCTGGACTTTATGACAAGACACATGGACTAGGGAACCTTTGAACAAACATTTACTAAACGCCAGGAAGGCTGTCGAGAGGGTGGAACAAGAGAGCCAGAGAGCAGAACAAAGTGACCGGTCGACCTGTATCCATCCGTCTCTTCCTTATCTTATCTTCATGGTGAGGAGGAGCAGGAGAACGTGAGAGACGAGGGGCAGGTATGGGAACATGCCAGATGCAAGATATTCAGTGTGGAGCACCAAGTATTTGTGGAGGGGTGGGTGGGGGATACCGTACCAGTCCCTGGATGGTAACAGCTCATCACAAACACACGCACGCACATGCATAGAACACTGACTTGTCAAGCACTCTCATGGTCGATGTCTGATGGTATCTATTCTGATCGCGTTTATGGGCTAAGTAGTCATTGATGTTTAGTTAGACAGTTATAGTTAAGCTTTTGTCATATAAGATAAGATAAGATACAACTTTATTAATCCCCCGTAGGAGAAATTTGTTTGTTGCAGAACAGCCCAGCAGCAGTGGAAGGACACAGGATAAAAGAACAATGTAATAAATACAATAAATACAAAGTGCTAATGCATAAGTAGACGCTTATAGTTAAAATAGGGACAAAAACAAGACAAACAGAACCAACATCAAGATGGGTGATGCATATACACATATATACGCATACCTAAACACACACACATATGTTGGTCCTTTCAATGGTTGGCCGATAAATATTTGCTTCTGTATACTTTCCAACCTGGTATGGGAAAGTATCGGTACCTCCATATACTTATACCATAATGTATCATTGGTGAACCATTGTTGTGGTAGGGGTTACGTGCTACAAAGTAACACGGGAGAGTACATTACTTATTATTAAGAGTCAGATTACTTCTTTGTTGTAACAGGTAACTTAACAAGTTAGTTTTGCTTTTTAAGTAGTGGGTTATGTTGTTCAGTTTTCTAATAACGTATTCGCC
Source organism: Gadus macrocephalus (assembly GCF_031168955.1). NCBI lineage: Eukaryota > Metazoa > Chordata > Actinopteri > Gadiformes > Gadidae > Gadus > Gadus macrocephalus. The sequence goes on along the minus strand of NC_082390.1, from coordinate 396,688 downwards.
GCCGCTCATTCAGTAGGCCCCCAATCGTCCCATTCCTAGACCAAGTGCGTGCCCTGACCCACGGTCCCTAATCCCCCCCCTCCCTCCCTTCCACCTCCTCCAGGTGGACTTCGAGGACGTGATCGCTGAGCCCCCCGGGACCTACAGCTTCGACGGCGTGTGGAAGGCCAGCTTCACCACCTTCACCGTCACCAAGTACTGGTGCTACCGCCTGCTCACCGCGCTGGTCGGCCTCCCGCTGGCCCTGATCTGGGGCATCTTCTTCGCCATCCTGTCCTTCCTGCACATCTGGGCGGTGGTGCCGTGCGTGAAGAGCTTCCTGATCGAGATCCACTGTGTGAGCCGCGTGTACTCCATCTGCGTGCACACCTTCTTTGACCCCCTGTTCGAGGCCATGGGCAAGTGCTGCAGCAGCATCCGCGTCAGCAGCATCAAGGAGGTCTAGGCTCCAGGGACGCGCCAACCTGATCGCTTGCTCCTCTCCGGAGGGTGTGGGGGGGGGGGGGGCGGGGGGGGGGGGGGCGTCTGAGGCGGAGGAGGGGGGGATGGAGAGTCGGGGGGGGGGGGGGGGGGGGAGGGTTGACCGTGTGACAACGCTGAGGGAGGGGGAGTTCTTGTTTTAAACAGAGAAGATGATGGCAATGTACCCCTGGGAAGAAGAAACAGGAGGCAAAACAATTTTTAAGAACTGGTTTTGTGTTGGTCTGTGGCCTTCACCGTCGCGCTCCGCATTCTGTTACTAAACATGTTTCCGTCTAAAGCTGTGTTTTTTACTCCTCAATCTCCATCACTGGTTTCAACCAACTCAAGGGCCCAGGGAGTCAGAGGGTCATTCTTTAGGGTGACTTGGCTCATTTGTTTGTGTTCTTGACATGTTTTATTTTAATTGTATTTCATCCCCATTGTTATTGCTGCCCAGTGGGCCCCTTCTCCACTTCTCCCGGCTGGAGGATGTTTCTGGCACAATGTACATTCCTTCCATTCTTCAAGCTATTCCCCTCACAGCTCCGATAGCGTGAGCATGGCCCTGGCTGTGTTTGGTCCACGGGGAGAGCCACCAGGTGTCCCTTGACTCAGCCAGAATGTGACCCTGCCCCCCCCACCCACCCCCTACCCCAGCCCTCTGGTCAATGCCCCCCCCCCCCCCACCCACCTCCAGTCCCAACATTCTGACACGGTGACTTCATTCCTGCTTGTTTCCACCGTCTCCATGACAACAGCGGACATTGGCGACCCCCCCCCCGGTGGATAAGCCCTCTTCCTCTGGGTCCGTATTCACTCTCCGCTTCTATAGAATAACGTTCGTATCTCTGTGAAGTCCTCTGCATCTCCCACAACACGCTCAATTTCACCAAGTTTTTTAGGACACCTTATATTTTTGTTTTTGTATACTCATCTTTTATCTGAACTGTGTTTCAGTGAATCTGCAGCCGTCCGGGCAAAACAACGTGTGTTTCCTACACAACATGAAGTACTTTAAAGGGGAAAGGAGGGCTAACTTTAAATATCTTTGTGGCTATGTGTGTGTGTGTGTGTGTGTGTGTGTGTGTGTGTGTGTGTGTGTGTGTGTGTGTGTGCATGTGTGCACCAAATGTCGCGTCCTGCAACAGCACTATTCCCAGTGAACACGCATGTCAAACGATGATGAAAAGCATTGTGAGTACATTGTAAGTACTGTTATCGCTGTGTGAAAACTCTTATGCATTAGAAACCCTAAAGGCTACCCAACAACATGTCCATGTACCCAGTATTGTCCCCCCTGAGTCGTCATGCGGTCACAACACTTTGCCAGGGTTCAAACACACGACTACAGCAGGGAGGGGGGCTGTTGTTCTCCAACAGGAGGCCATCCATTCCATTTAGTTGGTGTTTAATGGTGTGTCTCGGTCCTGTGGACTACAGCCTGGTCCCGGTCCTGCTTCTGAACTGTGGACCCCCCCCCCCCCCGCCCCCCCACCCCACTCCCCCCCCGATGTAGGGCACGGGGGGGGGGACTGGAGGACAGAGGCCGTGGTGGAGAGGGGGGGCGGGGGGACTCTGCGATCCCGCCGCCTGGGTCTGGCTGTGAGTTGGTTATTGATATGAAGAGATATTAAAGGTGATACTTTTATTATTTTTATATGTCTTTACTGCTTTTTTCTGTTTCACGCTGTGCACATTAAAATATAATCTTATCTCATCTTATGTCTTTTGTTTGTTGTTTTATTCAAACACATACATATATGTATAACGTCAAATGAACACACAACTGTACACTGTGTGGGGTTCAGGATAGTGGAGTGTACCAAGAGGGGGCGCACAATCACTGTTTTAACAAACATATAATTCATTATAATGAAGACTACTCAATCAATGAAGGACTATGACCGGTGTGGACAGGGCAACTAGTGCAAACCACAACAAATTGGATATGCTGATGCTTGTGACAGATGCATATCAAATATTAATGTTATTCACCACACCTGTCTTTATAAACCTTGCCATGAAAGGGACCCTCGACGTCCTGATTACGTCACAGTTTCCGCTAGACGCTAAACTCCACAAGGCAACAGCTGGCAGAGGCCGTACCAGTTAGCCCCTGATTGGATGCTAACACCAACCGTTGAGAGAAACGATGTCATCTTGCTGTGTATTGTGTGTTGGCAGAAGAGGGGTTTTATATTTATATATTAGGTTTATACCGATAATGGGTAAGGATCAACGACAAGGGGTAAGTGATCATCAAAAATGCGTGTGTGTAGCGCCCAGCACACACTTCATATCAGTAAAGTTAACAGTTCAAGTATTGTCTGTTGTAGGTACGATTGTGTGTCTTCGCTGGTTTGTCACTTCTACCTTATTATAAATAAGGGAACTATTTCTAATGATGACACCCCCACCATCCGGGTGTAACTTGTGTTCGTGTGTACAGGTTTCTTCCCTGTCGCCTTCATGTCTCTATGCACTTTTCTAAGGCTGAAAATAAAGAAATAAAAGAAAAAAGGAAAGGGAGAGTCAGACAGCGGGGGGGAAGGTCCTTGCCTTGGTGAGAACATTCAAATCCTGTTCCCGGATGGTTAAAGCCTGGTAAAACAAAAACAATGTTGTAGAGCTGTTAGACTTCAGTGGACAAAATGACGCGCACAGCCGACAGGGCTGAAGCTGACCTGACGGGGCTGAAGCTGACCTGACGGGGCTGAAGCTGTAGGACTAAATTAGACCTGGTAGGGTCAAAGCTGGCCTGGGGGGCTTAAGCTGACCTGGTAGGGTTACAGCTGGCCTGGCAGGGCTAAAGCTGGGCTTTAACATGAACATGCGAGCTCCCCGTGACAGTTATGTTGCCACAGAGTGAGCTCATGGAAGAAACTTTCGCCTAGGTGGGAAATTGCTTTTGAGGGGGAGACTTGTGAGACCATGTGTGACCGTCCTGGTCTCATATTATTGCAACAAGTCAAAGTATATTATATAGTAGTATGCATATTCCCTGAATAGTGAACTATAAGGGTATGAGGAAACAAGTGAGCTGATTCGTAAGCCTCAGACTTCAGATGACACTAATGGTGACACCCTAATAGTGCACTGTAGGGCACACCCGGACCAAATGGGACAGGGCCTTATCCTCCCTGCTAGAAACCCCAGCCCCCCCCCCCCCCCCCCCCCGTTTAATGTTCAGTTCAGATTCTTTATGTGGGCTTCTCCGCCCACATTAGGATATTTTTGGAATTTCTTGCAGTAATATTCTTGCCTAATTTAATATTTTTCAACAGTTTTAAATTAGCTCTTTCAAAATACCTAACCAATACTATTTAAATAAACATTGATATTTAATGTAAAATGAAAAAATTGTAGTAAACGATTTTAAGTGGCTTGTTTAACTGAATGTGATTAACATCTTTGAATTGTTGTTGCTGTGATATGCGGCAGAGTGTCTCCCTCTAGTGGTATACATAGAGAACGCAACGCATATGGTGAATAATGAACAAAATTGGACGAACTACGGTAACTTGGAAAATACTTTTAATATTTGAATACTCTAAATTATACAATGGACTCTATTTTTTTTTTGTTCTGATTAATACAAGTAATTTAACACAAAAAATCGGTAAGCAATGGCTAATTTTAATGTTTTGGTCATGGTCAAATCTGTCATGTGTTCAACGAGTCAAAATATATGCCAGTTGTGACGGGATCTGTAATCATTAACTGTAACCAATCCTCCACTTCTGCGAAAACCATACATTTCCATGAATTTAGATAATCTGTTGAAATAGTGTTCTTGGTCTCCATGGCCTGTGAAAATAGGCAACTGATGCACAAACAAGTACTCAATATAGGCCTAAGTGTTATAATATTTGCTACCGAAATAAACAATCATGCAAATTATTACTTTTCTGTGTTTCTTATGAATGACCATCCTTCATTTTATCTTTGAAGTGTGTGTGTGTGTGTGTGTGTGTGTGTGTGTGTGTGTGTGTGTGTGTGTGTGTGTGTGTGTGTGTGTGTGTGTGTGTGTGTGTGTGTGTGTGTGTGTGTGTGTGTGTGTGTGTGTGTGTGTGTGTGCACGCCCTGTAGTCTTTGGGCCACCATCCAGGTTGCTATGACTCATTGTGTGTGCCATTGGTTCGTCTGCAGTGGTAAAGACGAGGGAGAGAATGAACATCAACATGGAAGGCTTCCCAGTGCCCTGGAGGTGGTACTTTTAAGCCAGCTGCTTCCTATCCAAGTGAACAACACGTCACACTGGCTTGCGGTAATGCGCAGCTCACCCTGCCGTGCCGAGATCGGCGAAAACACCGGCAGGTTAAAAGGGGCGCCTGAGAGACTCGGAGCGGAGTCACTTTAGGCTTCTAGTGTTTTGTTTTGAGAGGGGATGGATTAGAGTGAGAGACCCTCTAATGGATGGCTGCTCTCTGTGTGGTCCTGGAGGGGGAGGCTTCTCCACCTTTCCCCTTTCCCACTGCTCCTTCCCTCCTGACTGCTATGTTTGACATCAGTACTCACAGTCGCACTCTCCACTTATTGGGGATAAGCTGCAGAGGCACCAAGCCAGGACTCCTCCGTCCGCCCTCTGCATCCGCCATCTAAAGAAGACCACGTTGGGCAGCGGGAGGAGAAGGGCCGTGTTTGATCTAACATGCAGTAACATCTGACGGTCTCGCCCTGTTTAGCCTTTCAAATCAAGGGACATCAGAGAGGGCGATGCCGTTTCCTCGCTGCACAGCTGGCTGATGAATGTTACAAGTCTGGTAGTCTGCAATTGCACCCTCTCCACAGGCAGGGTTCAGGTGCAGGAAATGGGTCTATTTACAGACCAGGTAGGGGGACGCAACAGGATGTAGAACACCATGGGCAGAGGCTTTAACAAAGAGCGTGTCATCAGACGGTATTGAAACTAGGCGTGCATGAGGAGAGTTATGATACACAAAATAACGAGAGACAGCTGAGCGTGACGTGGATCTCTGGAACCAACAGGTGCGGGCACGAAGGCGGTACGGAGTGCAAGTCAGACCGACATCACGTACCCAACCGGCTCCAGGGTCCGCAAAAAAAGCAAAAAACCTTTGGGCGTTTTGGGCGCAGGAAAAAAAAAAAAAAAGATATCACAGAGATCACAGAGATACCCTGGCTCGGGCCTGAAGCCGAGCTCCCAGGGGGTAAACGTCTACCACCAAACAACCCCTGTCAGATGTTTACCTACCAGCACCTGGTTCTCTGGCCTCACGTCAGCCCTCCTCCACCTGGAACAGACATGTGTCACGCACGATGCATGTCTCTGTTATAAATCAAAGAGTAGTGGCCTGAACCACAACGGAGGTTCAGGTGAAGAGCAGAAGGCCACCACTCGTTTTATTTAGTCATGTTATTGATGTCGAACAGACTGAACCACCTAAACAATGTTACTGCACGCAACCAACTGTACATATGAACGTGTGCCGTTCACCCTGCACATATTACCTTAAATTACATTAATTAAACCAACGGTATATATGTTGTGATACTCTGCACTCGCCAATGTACATCGGGTGTTCATACTTTGGGCCTACATCCAAACTTACATTTTCCCTCTTTTTTATTGTAATTATCCACCGTCCATCACTATATATTGTAAGATGGCAACAATGCTGTAGAACTTACATTGCCAGTGTATCTGTAAATAAAACAAACATTTGTTGCGCTCAAATTTGTATTTCGGATGTTCTCATGATGAATTCTAAACAAGTAGCCGGTATGGTGAAACTTTATTTTTAAATGGTTTATTCAGTCTAATTTAGTTTCATATGAACTTCTATTGTGTGCCAAGGTTGTGCTTAATGGGGTTTGTTCCATTCAAATAACCTGATAAACACTATCAGTCATCAGCAGACTGCCACATACCTACAGGGCAGAAGCAGAAGTTGGTGACACAGATAAAACAACACATATTAATCACTTGATAAATCATGTGAAAATGAAGAAATGTGCTTTATAAAAGATCAATAGGGCATGCACATCACGTCACATGGCATGGCACGGCGCCCCTTTGGGAGCAAAGGAGCGTTTGAATGTGAGTTAGTATGTTGGCACTGGGTCATATTTCTTTGGTAATGTGTTAGTAATTCGTTGTGAAATGATTTGTGATTATAAATAGGGAGCTATTTTTGTGGGTGAATCTGCCACGGCGTTTCTCCGTGAGTAGTGGAAAAACAAATTTTCCATTAGCCTTCGAGAGGGTGAAGGGACATTGATTTAGGTCACAGGACTACAACTCTCTTGAGTCCTCACAGTATGGTCACACATAATCCTATGATACGTTGTGATGCGCTGAAACCCCACTGTTTTGTTTCCAGCTCACGAAGGGGTAGCCTGGTGGGTTTGATAAACCACTGATCACCAAATGGTGCTCTGTGATTGACCTAACCTGGTTCCAAATGGTGGCCATATTAGAGAATAAAATAAAAACTACAGTAGGATATAAACCTACGCCACTGAAAATGTAAAGTTGGATTTGTCTGCCGTCAGGCAAGGGTACTGTCCGAAGATGAATGCAAGGAAATCACCAGAAACTAATAATGAAACTTAAATATCAACTTTGATTGCAGCAGCAGAATGAGTCATGGGTCGCGGTTCGGTGTTGTACCGGAGGGTTTCATTGGGGTCGAGTGTGGTTTATTTTAGCAGACTCCTTCACCTAAACAACTTGCATGGGAGTGTTTAGAAGCTCTTACAGGGGGTGCAAAAACCGTTCAGATAGCACGCACTTCCCAGAGGGGGTAACACACGTGGTGAGGGAATGAGTCTGTTTGCATCAAAAACTTCATTCGGCTTCAGATATGTGGATGGTGGAAAATATTACAATTATGCTATGTATTCAATGTATTAAAAAATAATATTTGTATCCTAGGCAAGTTTTCTTCAACTCAAACTGAAATCAATCTTCCCTTATGCTCTCATACATAAACTCTTATCTCCCAGAGTGATTATATGCCTACTTCATAAACCTGAGGATTTCTTGTTATTTTTCTTCTGTCATTTCTATTGGACCTTTATTACAACCACGGAGCCTCTTGACCACGCTTTCATTATTTTCCTCGTATCGTTAGATTTGATACCCGGGCCACCAGCCAGCGGTCAACTGGGCCAGCCGTGAGGCAGCATTCCTCTTTGCACCAGAGAGTGCCATCTTCAGATCGACATCTTTTGATTTCCTGTTGTATTACAGGTATGCTATTGACATTGGTGAGTAATGGAGACCATTCTCTCTCGCTCTCTCGCTCTCTCTCGTGTGTGTGTGTGTGTGTGTGTGTGTGTGTGTGTGTGTGTGGCCATGATCATAATGCAACAGGTATGTTGAAACATAGTGGTGCAAGTTTATACAGCTGCTGTATTAGCTCTTTGTTTTTTTAACATAACAGCATTATGGACGTGATCTTCATGCTTAAACAAACTATATGTGTTGTAATCATTCCCTGAACTGTGTCCAGGGAATGATGACTATCTGGGACCCACACTCTGGGTGCGGAGAGAGACAGAAAGACAGAGAAATATTTACAGGAGAGTAGTTAATCTGGAGAATGAACCTATCAACTAATGGGTAAAAAACATAAATCATTGGTGTAGGACCTCCCCTATGCCCTACTGTGCTTTTTAACACGACTCAGGCACACACACACACACACACACACACACACACACACACACACACACACACACACACACACACACACACACACGGGTGATAAGAATCCTAGCCACAGGCTAGGATCAGTATTGAGGTACATCAGATAATGACTGACTTTTTCTCTCTTGCTGTCTTACCCAAGCCAACATTTGTCAGCAGATGGCGCCATTACGGTGCCGTTACGCACGCTGCAGCGCGGTTTGAAGCGCCAATCATCGCCATACTTAAATAAGCACAACAAACATATGAACTCACACACGAAGTGTAGTAACTATATCCGAAAGCTATATGTTGGCCAGGTGTCTATGGCGCGCTTCGTGGCGCGGCGGTCGTACGTGTTTCTTAATCGTTCACGGTTCATTCCTGCAGCTCGTGTCATTCGTTGGGGGGAGGGTGGGGCCGGGGCAGGGGCGCAGAATCCACGGGCCGCTCCGCCAACGAGTGATTATGGTAGCCAGATGAGACCAAAAATATGCAATCGGAAACACAACTCCGTATAGCAGACAAATATTTAGCAAATAAACACAGGGTGACCATTATGGCACCAACACACCCTGAACGAGACACACCCCGCCAGTAGTGATAGAAATACCCTGAGGTAGTGCAGAACACACACACACACACACACACACACACACACACACACACACACACACACACACACACACACACACACACACACACACACACACACACACACACACACACACACACACACACACACGGTAGCGTCTCAAGCGCATTGGTTATAGGTGAGAAGCAATGCACTGTGTATTGCACATTTCTGTAGCATTATGTTTTAATACATTTTGTCGATGTTGGGTCCCGCTTCATCTTTTTGCGCACACAGGGCATTTATCCAAAACCAAGTAGGCCTAGGCCCTAACCCATAAACTGAAACTCTGTAGCCCATCAAGAGGTTGCATCAATGTCTTATCCTGTTATCAGGACTTCCAATCGAATCCCCGCCAACTGCTCGGCTTTCAGGAAGCGGGACAAAGGGGTTTGTGTGTGATTCATGCTCTAGACACTCTCGAATGGTTTAGCCTTTACAACCTACCTCATCATTTACGCTCGAGTGAGCCGTTTTAACACCACCAGCATCGCTGTGACTCATGGGGTCGAATCCCCAATGCCTTTTTAGCCCATTTTTACTTCAGACTTTTTTCTACTCGTGTTAATAAGCATATCGTATGATTTCTTCAAGTCAACCGTTCTTTAGTGTTTTTAAATTCGCATAAGTCATCCTATACTGACACGCTCCTGAAAGTCGCTCCTCTAGGGAGGAGGCGGAGCATCGCGCGCGCGCGCCTCTGGATGGGGAGTTTCGACATCAGCGGGTTGAGAGCCAGGGTGACCCACAAGTCCCGTCCCGTGTCACACAGGTCCGTACTTTGCTGCTGGTGATCAACGATAAACAAGTGAAGCCAAGAGTCACAGTCTTGCGACTGGAAACGACGGAGATTCGCTGTAATCATTTTCAATTTAAAGAGAAAAGCAGACGGAGAGCATAGATTGGGCCGTTCCTCCGCATCAGTTCGGAATAAAGTCCCACTGACGGGGGGGCAGACGGAATATGATTTAAACCAAAGCATTCTTACAAGTTACAGGTGCGTACTTTTTTGTATTTATTTATTTTGTATCTCATACTTAATTGACTTTAACGGGTTATTGAAGGCCAGATTTAATTTGGGCACGTAGACCTGAGATATCTTTCAACATAATTTTGACCGGAGTACAAAAAATAAATGATGTCGAACTGAGGTTGTCAGCGAATTGCTTTGTGTTTAACAACAAGTTAAAGACAGCCTTCTCCAAAGCATGTTTCCTTCGACCGTGACTCATTTGTCTCCCAAATCGACACCTTTCCCTGATTTCTGGAGCCATTGTGTGCTGAAAAAGACGGACTTTATCCGTAAATCGATTGTACCAACTGCAGGTGCGCATTTTGCATGAGTTGACGTTTTGAGTCACCGTTTACTCATGCTCTTACATCAAAAACAAAGGATCAAGTTCAGCATGTTTATCAGTAACGCGCACCTGTTTGGTACATTATCATCCTTTAAGTATTTCTGGAAAAGAAAAGGCGATTATGCATTGTATTTAATGTTTCCATTATTCAACATCAAAGAATACGTGTTGTAGTTGTTATTGTAATATGTTGCTCGTCTTTGATTATGAATAACCACCAGGTCCTCATGGAAATTAGTTGCACAAAGTAACTTCCTCGATCTACACACTCACTCACTCAGTAACTCTCTCAATCTTAATTTGGCCCTCACGCTGTAAAACCATCTCCCTGTGGAGTTTCATTTAGGCGCTCGGGCTATTTATCATGGTGCACGCAGCAGGCTCAATGCCTCATGTTGTTTATTGAGTTTTTCTGCCTCTCCCAAAGGGACTCTGTCTAAACTTAGCCGCGTGCTCGTGTCGCCCTCACATGCTGGGTGATTCAGCCCGTTGTATTGCAATGTGGCTGCGGGAGAAAACGCGACCACTGGCCACAGAAGTGCAGCGCGGTCGAGGCTGTGCTGCGTTCACGCTCGTCATCTCCTCACAGCTCTCTGAGTGTGTAGTCATAGCGCTGAGGCGACTCAGTATTGAAATGTGTCGCTATAAATGTCATCCGTTCATAACGGGTTTGGTGGCTTTACTGCTTTGATGAATATGCACGTGTTTCTGTGTGCTTATCCGTTACTAAACAGCGCAAATACACAGCCCAATTTGTATAGAGGACATTTCAGACTATTTGACTCCTCATAGTCTCCATGCCGTCTGGTATTTTCCCAGAGATGTCCCACACACTTGCCTCCCTGACACCGTGGCCAATTGGACGGGACGTCTCTATGATGGATGGTTTTTTTGCCGTGTGGACCAGCAGGAATGTCTAAGCCGAGTCACCTCTCACGTGTCCCCCTCTTTCCTTATTTCTGGAGCAGGATGAAGTTCCTCTGGTTGGACGCCGCCTGTCTGGTGGCCGTGCTCTGGGCCGCGGGCCCCCGGGTGGGGGCCGAGTGCGACCCTTCACCCCAGCCCCCCAAGCTCAACCTCTCAGTGACCTACGACCTCCCCACCTTCACCGCCGACTCGCCCATCCAGAACATGGTGACCCTGAACGGGGTCATCTACGTGGGGGCTGTCAACCGGATCTACGCCCTGTCCCCCAACCTCACCAAGCTGTCCGAGTACCGCACGGGGCCCCGGCCTGACGTGGAGCCCTGCGGCGGGGGGCCGGCCGCCAACGGCAGCGTGGACAACCACAACGTGGCCCTCCTGGTGGAGACCATCTACGACCAGGGCCTCTTCAGCTGCGGCTCGGCCGACCGCGGCGTGTGCCGCCGCCACGTCCTGGACGACGGCACGCGGCCCAAGACGGTGGACGAGGAGGTGGACTGCTTCTCTGACCGCCGGGGCGGCGGGCAGCCCAGCGACCCCAACCGCGTGGTGCGGCCCTCGGGGGCCCGGGTGCTGAACGTGGAGAGCAACGTCATCCACTTCTTCGCCGGCAACTCGGAGATCCCCGGCGTGACGGGCGCGCCGCGGGCGCAGGCGGCCGGCGAGCCCCACACCATGTCGGTGCGCAAGATGAAGACCAGCCAGAACGGCTTCACCTTCTTCTCCCAGCGCTCCTACATCGACCTCATCCCGGCGCTGCGCGGGAACTACTTCCTGCGCTATGTGTACTCCTTCCACAGCGGGCCCTTCACCTACTTCCTGACGGTGCAGCGGGCCGGCCGCGGCTCGCAGGCCTACCACACGCGCATCGTGCGCATGTGCTCCTCGGACCTGCAGATCCGCCGCTACGTGGAGATGCCGCTGCAGTGCATCTGCACCGACAAGCGGCGGCGGCGGCGTGGGAGCCCGTCGGAGCAGGGCGGCGTCCGGGTGTTCAACGTGCTGCAGGCGGCGCACCTGGCCAAGGTGGGCCCCAACGCCAACCTGCGGGGCGTGGAGGAGGGCGACGACGTCCTGTTCGCCGCCTTCGCCCGGAGCAAGCCCGACTCGCCGGAGCCCACGGCCCACTCGGCCGTGTGCGCCTTCCCGCTGAAGTACATCAACGACCTGTTCAGGAAGTACATGCAGAGCTGCAACACGGCGGAGCCCTACCACTTCACCGGCTCCAGCAACAAGTCCTGCTACAACGTGGTGAGTCGGAACGCTCCTTTTTGCCTTATTCCGCATCGCTTTGGGGGTCAAAATGGTGCAGTCAGGGTGTAGCGATGCGAACACAGGGTGAGATGGAGGGAAGGGGGCAGGGATCGGGAGGAGAGAGGAGAGTGGGAAAGAGAGGAGTAGAAGGGGGAGAAGGAGGGAACGAATGAAAGGGAGAGTGAGTGTGTAGTTATCGTGCAGTGCGTAAGAAACATGTAATGTAATATCCTATAATTTACCAGTGGACTGAAATGGCACTTTAAAGAAATTGAATATCAAAGAGCAAGAATTCTTCTACACGTACACAACTGCAATACACATACATGACCAAGTGAAACGCGCACACACACACACACACACACACACACACACACACACACACACACACACACACACACACACACACACACACACACACACACACACACACACACACACACACACACACACACTTCACTGATAGTGTGTTTGTCGATCTGTTTCATCGTCCAGTCGTACTGAGACCTTGAGTTATTCTCGTACTAAGTTATTCTATTCTATTGTTGAGGTTCTACTGTGACCAGCGGTGCAGGGAGGGAGACATGAAGCTGTGGGAGGCCAGTGTATAGGTCACCTGCTCACCCTCCTCCTATAACATGTCACTATGCAGTGGGGTAATAGGTTGGATCCCCTGATCAATAGAGACATTAATTTAACCGGCCAGACCACCTGTCGATAATGATGGAGCACATTGCTCTCTCTGGCGTCACCACTGACCTAACCTAGGTGGGGGGTGCTCTGTAACTCCAACGATTTGGCCTGGAAATGTGGACTGTTCATACACGGACCGAATAGCATTGTAGAGGACATTATGAACAGGAAGTCACTCCAAAAGAATATGGAGGACCCTAGGCTTCTTGTTATCCAAGCAGGAACCCTTTGTTCGTGTTTATTTTCTTTGTGTTGTTCTCTGCTCAGGCGAAGGCAGTGCCTCTTAACTTTTTGGCACAGACGATGGTTGTACTCTTCCTTTGTCTGTCACATGTTGAGCAGTGGTCGTCATGGTGATGTCCTCCCCTGAAGACCACCATGTTTTTGGTTTAACATGAACCCGTTCAGGGGGGCCGCAGGAACTGCAAAACAGTTCAGAGGGGTGCCGGGTTTACGGAGATGGCCATGGACGTGTTGCGGTGGGGGGGGGGGGGGGGGTGAACGTGGACGGGGTGAGAGTATTATGGAATAGAAGCCGGGCATATCTGACTGTCAGCGAGCCGTGAGGAATGGCTGAGCAGATAACAGGACGTTAGCAGCTGGGGCGAAAAACTATCTCAGGCCCTCCTGTGCAGGAGGGAACCCACCCCTGCTGAGAACACCCCCCCACCCCTCTCCCCCCCACCCTGTCCCACCTCTCCCCCCTCACCCTCACCTGCTCCTACCTGGAGAGAGGGAGACATTGGACATAACTTTGAAGTCATCCATCAACCCTGATAGACGGCGTTAACATATCTGGACCGAGCGCTCGCACCGCGCCTCTCTCTGCCGCTCTGTAAGTGGGGCTGATACTGTGGGGCTGATAACTTTGTGCATTCATAAATATTCTCAAAGCATTAGCTTCTTTTTCTCTTTCTCGTCAAGGAAAGTAGGCCTGTCCAGTGCCACGCAGTCATGACAGGACTTGTGTCTAATAACGCTGAATTTGCCCCCGTCTCTGCGCTGTGGAAACAACAGAGTGTTGCGTGATCTTGCAACATCGTGTTGCGAAGGGGGCAGGCCGAGCGTGACCTCGTGTTCCTGGAGGTGCAGTTCAGGTGTTTGTGTGTCATTATCCTCAGCTTCCAGATGGTTTGAAATGGCACGATGCAGTAGTTCTGGATGGCAGAACAGCTGCAGAGCGTAAAGGTTGATTACAGCACTGTTTATTCATCCATACAACACACTTTAAAACAAACACACAACAAAATACACAAATACACGTCACACACACACACACACCAAAACATCATGCTTTTCAATGAGAAGATGATCAAACATGCTGAATCCTATCAATCCCTCCTCGGAGATCCAGCTGGGGATCCAGCAGCATGCCAAAAGGGCTTTTAGCATAACGTGATAGTTAAACACTGACACAAACTGTCCTTTTCTCCCCTATTGGGGAGCTTCCCTTGCTCCGTCTTGTTTTTGTCCCGTCAGGTCAAACAAAGCGCCCGTGACAACTGCCAGAGATGGAAAACACATGGCGGTAAACGGAGGCGGACCTGAGCCCATAAAGCCCTGCTAATCCTGCAGTTGAAGGACCCTAGCATCGCGCCGGCTAATAGATTTACAGCCCCAGTGGCAGACGGCGGGTTGGCTGACCGTCACCTATCACGTCTTACGATAGACGATAACAGAGAGGCCATAAAGCGCCGGCCGTTGTAAACGCCCCAGAGAGACCCAAAGCAGCCCCGGGGTTATTTCTGCCTCCATGGCCTCGGCGGCTGCCTCGGGTGGCTGAAGCGCTCGCAGGTCGCAGTTTGGATGAGGTTGAAAGCTCCGGCGAGGGGAGGGAGGAGGATGAAGGTTTAAGTGGTGGTTGTCAGACCCTTAGTTCCTCGCTCCAGTTTAGGGAAGCCAGACATGATAGATGATGTAAGGATGAGTGGCTCTCTTTTAGCCCTGCGCTGTGATGGACTCAGCCTGCGTGCGGCTCTCCTGTCTGCGCTGCAGCGTGTGCAGGCCTATTCTACTCTCGTCTGGACGGGGGCCCCCCGTCTTACAGGCAGGGCTCCGGACGGACAACGTCGTGGCTGCCTTTCGACGTTAAAGGATGACTCTAGACAGCGCCACTTATGGAAGCATGTTTGTGCTCCTTGTGTTCTGACGGGCGAGCGGGACCACTGTCATTCTGCTCTGGATGAAGACGTTATTTCGACAAGAGGCGTTGGTGGTGTCATGTTGACATGAGGGACGTTGATGCAAAGCAATGTGGGGAAATAAACGATACATTGCAATAAATAATGTACCTTTATTTGAGATATGAATGTGTTGAAGTCATCAGCTTATAGGCTTATAAAGCTGTAACATACAATGTGCGAAGATGAAATCATCTGTAATTTTGCAAATGTGCCAATGTCCTTGTCATAGATAGATAAGAACTTTAGAAATTGCACTTCCAGCAGCAGCAAACACCACGTTACAAATAGAATAACAACAAATATAAACAAATATAAATGTGTAAAAGTACAAATCGTTTTCGTCACCTGTATAATGTATAAACTAGATGTATAAACTCAGTTTTATCTCTGACGTAGGGAATGCAACTTTAGTTTTACCAAACTATTTCATTGGGCGTTCATTGTGCTCCTCATAGATATCCTGCACATCCAAAGGTTATTTAAACTATTGATCCGGCTGACAGAATGTGCTGTTACTTGACAAAATTGGTTTGTAAAAAAAGAGGCCATTTTATATGTAATAAATACTTTAGAGGAACCGAAAACCCCGTCCGATGCCTAGCAACCGTCCTCATACATCTGCAGAGCGAATATGAGACACTTTAGACCGAACGCAAAAAAAAAAAAGAACTACGTTAGAGATCAGAATTATCATTGCGTTACCATTGATTCCGGGAACAAAAAAAAGAACCCACACACCAAATGCTGATTGCTTTTAAATTCAATTTGGGACTGACTGATTATAGTGTGTGTAATATAATTCAAACTGGGCAACATTTTTGGACCATGGTCATTTTAATCAGCCCGCCTTTTTTAATGAACGCTTTGTAATCGCCGGTTTGAAATCAGATTTTAATTTCCATGGCCACAGAGTTCGAAGAAAACGTACCCTCCAAAGATCTCCCCTTCTCACTTATCTCTAATGGTTCCTGGTTAGTACAAAAATAAAAACATAAATCTAAATGAATTCAGTGTGTAAAATCCGAAGGTAATATAATACAACACCAGTCCTGGGGGCAGGGGGGATCATGGATTAGATCGTTTAATGGTCGGAAGTGGAGCCCAATCCAACCTGCTGGAGGATGAACCCATGAAGATTTCTATAGTGTTACACATTCATATTCACAACAAACGTAAGCGTGTGTTCAGTGCAATGACCAGCCAGCAGGGACACTGAATTACCCTCAAGGGAACCAACCACTGCATGTGATTTGTGTTCATCAACACATTTATATTATTCTATGTTTGATAGATGTTAAAGCCTCTTTGTCTATGCCTTTGGGTTTTCTGGTCAGGCCATATCAGTCAGACTGATGCATCTCCCTCAGGGCATCCATCCTGGAGATAGCCCTGAGGCTATACCATTAGCCTAACTTCCTCTCTTTATTGTACACTGCAAATGTATTACTGAGTGGATCAAACCACTGGCAAGCATGCAAAAAGGGACATTGAATAGTCTGTTTCAATTGAGCCGTCTCATTTGTTTATTTGAGTTACTCAAATTCATGCAGTGCTCCCTGACTCCGTTAGTGAGCCAGTTATAAATCCCTCATAGTGCCGTTTAAAAAAAATAAATCAAGGCTTTTAAGACATTGGCTGAACAGTGATTACTAAAGATCACTTGAGCGGTCACCAGTAGCAGCGATTCTATTGGTCGACCGGGCCGGTAAACAAAGCTGATCCCGTTGGCCGCGCTGTGGTTGTCACGCTCTGGCTTAACATGCCACAACCTGTGAATACTGTCACTAAGCTGGGCATTAATTCAGCCTAATTCCCCCCCCACCCACATCCCTGTTCTGGCAGGAGAGGAATGTGCCATCGCCCTCCGACCATCACATCCGCCCACCAAGAAACCACTTTCCTCACCGTGACTCCGCCTCAGAGCGTCTCCATCGCGCGCCCTCCAGGTCGGAGCAGGAGCAGGTGGGCGGAGCTGCTGTTGAGCAGCACGCCCTCGCCCCCTCGCCCCCTCGCCCCCTCGCCCCCTCGCCCCCTCGCCCCCTCGCCCCCTCACCCCCTCGCCCCCTCGCCCCCTCGCCCCCTCACCCCCTCGCCCCCTCGCCCCCTCACCCCCTCGCCCCCTCACCCCCTCGCCCCCTCACCCCCTCGCCCCACCATCCCTGAGGGCTGGTTTAGCCTTGCATGGCTGACACCTGTTGGTGTGTGGACATGTGTGTGTGTGTGTGTGTGTGTGTGTGTGTGTGTGTGTGTGTGTGTGTGTCGGGGCTTAACATGCAACAGGCTTCTAGTGGGCATCGGGACCAGGGAAGCGCTGCGTGATGGCAGCAACGTATTGGCAGTGGGTTCTTAACCTCGGAGGTTAGGGTTAGGGTTAGTATTGGCAGTGGGTTCTTAACCTCGGAGGTTAGGGTTAGTATTGGCAGTGGGTTCTTAACCTCGGAGGTTAGGGTTAGGGTTAGTATTGGCAGTGGGTTCTTAACCTCGGAGGGTTAGGGTTAGGGTTAGTATTGGCAGTGGGTTCTTAACCTCGGAGGTTAGGGTTAGGGTTAGTATTGGCAGTGGGTTCTTAACCTCGGAGGGTTAGGGTTAGGGTTAGTATTGGCAGTGGGTTCTTAACCTCGGAGGTTAGGGTTAGGGTTAGTATTGGCAGTGGGTTCTTAACCTCGGAGGTTAGGGTTAGGGTTAGTATTGGCAGTGGGTTCTTAACCTCGGAGGTTAGGGTTAGGGTTAGTATTGGCAGTGGGTTCTTAACCTCGGAGGTTAGGGTTAGGGTTAGTATTGGCAGTGGGTTCTTAACCTCGGAGGTTAGGGTTAGGGTTAGTATTGGTTAGTTAGTTCCCTGGGTGGGCTCCCGCTGAGGGGGAATCAGCAGTGCTGGTATCCCACAAGCCTGGGCTCGCTCACGGGCCTCCATCATCCAGCAGAGCCCCGTGCTCCGCTGCCACCTCCACAGTTCATGTTCTCCAGGTGCCTGTCCTGTCCTGCCCTCCTCACTCAGCCCTTGGTTTCTGATAGGACATTAATCATGGAAAAATCCACACACACACAGATACTGGTTCGTCTTGCCTCGATAACAGTTCCACTTTGTGTGTGTGTGTGTGTGTGTGTGTGTGTGTGTGTGTGTGTGTGTGTGTGTGTGTGTGTGTGTGTGTGTGTGTGTGTGTGTGTGTGTGTGTGTGTGTGTGTGTGTGTGTGTGTGTGTGTGTGGAGGAGAGGGAAGGAGCGGTATGGGTGAGCAGGGAGGACAAAAGAAAGGGGCAGAGAAATGGAGAGTTACGGCAATGGGTAGATTAGGATCTGTTATGTTTTTCACTGGTACCTACGCACTTACAATACGACAACCTAATGGTACGCCTAGTAGGCACATGCAGCAACAAGCACACATGCCCGTATACACACACACACACACACACACACACACACACACACACACACACACACACACACACCCAGTGTAGTAGTTGTAATGTTATTTGTTGCTTATTGTTGATAATTAGAAACCCAACCACCAGGGACTCACTCACTCACTCACTCACTCACTCACTCACTCACTCACTCACTCACTCACTCACTCACTCACTAACTCACATAGCCCTGTACACCGAATCATTGAGGCTGGTGTCAATTATTCATGTTAATTCATATAAGACTAATTGTTAGCTGTCAGACAAGCGCTTGTGATTTGGTTTTGTTTTCATCCCCCCGACAACATCTTTTAATAAACATAAAAACACACTATGAACCTTCACCCTCTGTTCTGTGCACATCTGCCAGCAATTCCAACACAATTCCAGCCCTACGTGTTTTCACATTCGGCCAAGGCAAGTGTTTATTTTAGCTCTTAAAGAGTTAATCATTTGCGAGAGGGATAGAAGTTTCTGGTTGGTAAAAAAACACAGTATGTGTGTCTGTTAGTCAAATCCTGCAGCCTTCTGTGTGCACGTCTTATCAGGCTCTCTAGATAAAGATGGAGTAGTTAATACCATGGCTGTCTCCGCTTGCAAGCTGTCTTCCAACAACCAGTGTGGGAAATAACCTCCAGGAACCATAAGGAACAACGAGGGGGGGGTGGGGTGACTGGGAGTGGCGGCTGGTCATCTTTATGGTTATATTTGTACACTTTGAAGGGGCCCTCAACACTGGTTAGGGATGTGGTTCTGCGTGGAGCCCAGCAGGCTGTTAACCGTGCCGACCGGGCCGATGGCAGTGCAGCTCATAAACAGCTTTATGAGTGTGTTCCACACATAACACCCTGGTGCTTGTTTTGGCTGCTTGGCTTTGACTGCTTCTTACGGTAACAGACGAGATACTTTACCTGGAATGCACTCTTACAAAAAAGATATTGGTACAGATTCTTAACATTTCAAAAATGATTATTCTATCATTTTCGGTTGCAAACAACACAATTTAGTGAAACTTAAAGTTGGAAACTTGAAACCCTTCTTCTTTCGTGTAACATCAGAGGTCCAACTCAGTGTCTTGTAGCCATGCCCTTGTCTCGGGTCCCACGTCAAAAAGGCCGGCTTCCGAGGGTGGTCTGTGTAGGGGGCAGGTGGTCATAATATGTTCGACAGTCTGTTCAGGGGCACCACACTCGCATGCAGCGCTATCTGCCAGGCCCCACTTCTTCATTGATTATTTGAACCGGCCGACCCCAGTACGTAGACGGTTCAGCAGAGTCCATTGCCGGCGTGGAAGATCGTCTCCTGTGGCTCCATCTCCTGGATCCAAGATGTAGTGGTGGATTTGGGTTGGCCCAGCCCTCTCCCACTCCTGTTTCCAAGCTGCCGCCAGCCATCCATCTTTGGACAGGTCCTCAGTGGTGGAACGGAGCAACTCTTGTGCCGCCTTGTTGAAAGGGTGGCGGGACTTGAGTCTGCTCAGAGGAGCTGCTGTCTCTGTGGTGTTATGGAGGATGTGCCAATCATGCTTCCGTGCTTTCCTTGCCAGGGCGAGAGTGGCAGCCTCTCGTCGTAGGCCAGCCGGTGCGATTCCTGCAAGGACTGGCAGCAGGACGATTGGGGTAGGCTTCAGGCATCCAGTGATGATCCGGAGGGCGTTGTTGATAGCCACATCCACCTTTTTTGCGTGTGGACTTCTGCTCCATACTGGGGCACAGTACTGCGCTGCTGAAAAGACCAGGGCTTGGGTGGATACCCGTAGTGTCTTGGCAGTGGCTCCCCAGGTTGTGCCAGCGAGGCGACGGATCAGTGCGACCCTTGATATTGTCTTTGCCCGGACATCTTCGAGATGTTGTTTGAAGGTCAGTGTCCGGTCCAGACGCACACCAAGGTATTTAGGGGCTTGCTGGGACTCCAGGCGCTTGTGGTCAGTGTATACCTCCAGTTCCCTCTTGGCGTCTCTGTTGCAGAGATGGTATGCTGCTGTAACAGTCTTGCCGGTGCTGAGTTGCAGGCGCCACTTTCGTAGGTAGGCTACTAGGACGACCATGTCTTGGTTGAGACCGTCTTCCAGTGCCTTCCATGTGGGTCTTCTCAGCATGATTGCGAGATCTTCTGCGTAGCCGTACTTTCTGGATGCTGTGTCTGGTAGATCAGAGATGTAAATATTAAACAGCATCGGAGAAAGGACCGAGCCCTGTGGGACACCGTTCCGTAGTCTTCTTAGCCTACTGCGCTGGCCATCGCTGGTCTGTAGGACAAAACTGCGGTTAGACAACGTCTCCATGATGAATTTCACCATATGTCGATCGGTTATTGTCCTCAGCAGCTTCAGGTGAAGTCCGCGGTGCCAGACGGTATCGTACGCGGCGGTCAAGTCCAGGTACACTACCCCAGCTTTCTCATTATCCTGGAAGCTGTCCTCGATGTCTTGAGACAGAAGTGTAACCTGGTCCACTGTGGACCTACCGCGACGGAAACCGGCCTGTTCCTGTGGAAGCTGTGGGTCAATCACTGGCTCAATGCGGCAGTGGATCATTCTTTCCAGGATTTTAAATGGAACACAGAGCAGCGATATGGGTCGGTATGCCTTGGGGTCTTCCGCAGGTTTGTTTGGCTTTGGCAGGGCGATTACAGAAGCACGGCGCCAGATCTTGGGCAGCTTGCATCTCTGGTAGCAGGATGAGAAGAATGCACAGAGCCAGCTGGATGTTATTGTGCTCTGGTGCATAACAAACTCTGGGTGGATGTTGTCACGTCCTGGAACTTTGCCTGGCTTGAGCTTGCTCATGGCCTTACTGAGTTCATCTGCTGTGAATTCTCCTGAGAGGTTGGAATCCGCACTGGCCACCCTGGAGAGGGAAGTCACCTCCTGCGTGATCAGACGGGCAACATCTTTGTCTGCGTCTGGGAAGCGACAGTTTTTCAGGAGCTCGGACGCGATGGCATCTGCTGTGACTGGGCAGCTTGGGGGCTTTGTGCATCTGCCTGTTAGCCGGTTGATGGTTTGCCACGCCTTCCTACTAGAGTGGGTAAAGTCAATTGACTCAACAACTTCAGTCCATCTGTCTCTGCGTGTGGTGTCCAGTCTCTGAAGCAGTGCTTCTGCAGTCGCATCCACATCTTCCCTGGAGCTAGCCCTCTGGTGGGCGCTCAGGAGGCGGCTGCACTCCTCGTCCCAGCCAGGGATGTAGTTCCTGTTGTAGCCGCGTGGGATGGTCTTTTTTGCCGCTCCTAGGAGGACCTTACAGTAGGCCTCATAGGCGGCGTCAACGTTGGCTGCATCAGGTTCTGGCAGACTAGCAGTCCTTCTTTCTGTCTCCTGAGCGAATGACTCCCAGTTGGCCTTTCGAAAGTTCCATCTTTTGACAGGTTTCCCTGGTACCGGTTGCACCAGTGATGGGACTTTAATGATGGACGGTCGGTGGTGTGAGCGGGGAAACCTGTCTAGGACGCGTCTCTCCGGTTTCGGGTCATTGCTCCGGCACACAGCGAAGGCCAGGTCCGGGTTGGTAGAGGTGTTCCAGCGTGCAGAGAAGAAGCTTGGCGGCTCCTTGGGGTCGTACAGTAGCAGGGCATCGGTGTTGGAGGCCCATTCACTCAGCGCCACTCCGTTTGATGTTGTGTAGTTGTAACCCCAATCTGTGTGTTGACAGTTGAAGTCACCTGCGTAGATGGCGGGGGCAGTTATGGACGGGAGTGACGTAGCACTCCCAAAACCCTACCCCCCCCTTTTGATGTTACAAGCTTTTTGCGTCCATGAAACGCTCAATTCAGTTGAGTTTCCAAACTCTGGGAAACAATGCAACTATAATTCAACCGTCCACTCACAGTAATGGAAGCTTTCACCTTTGTGAAAGCTTGTCTCTGAAGACATTTCCTAAACGCTTCGTCTTCCTACCCACAGAGACACTGGCCAACCCCGCCAAAGCAGCCCCGGGCTATGTAGCACTTGTTTGGTTGCATATGAATCTGTCTTGGTCTGATGAGCATCATGATTCATGACTCAACATCACGACCATGTCGTGCCCTCGCCACTTCTGTTTCACCGCATGATGAAAGAGTTCCTCATCCTCTGCTCATACGGGTCTTCTAGTTGAAGATGCATGGCAACCCCCCCCCCCCCCCCCCCCCTCCCACCTGCCCCTGTGGATGTGCCTCTTCTCCATACCCCCCATACACCTGTGGTACCAGTGGCAGCCTAGCTCCCTCCCTGTTGGCCCTGGCCCTCTGCCTGCTCATTTGGAACGGAGTCGGTTCAAATAAACTGCGGCAATGTTCGTGAGACAATTAATGACTTTGGATTAGGCGCTCGCATTAGGATATGTTCTCCCTTTAAATGACCTGTCAAGCAAGTTTTGCTCTCAAGGCAAATTCACTGTCATATGTAATGTAATAAAAAACGAATCCAGTAGATTAGGCAAACAGCCCTAAAGCAGTGAGGCGACCGTTCACCAGGGAAAGAAAATAGTCTTCAGGCAACAGAGATCACTCATTACATGCTCGCTGCATTTTTGATTATTAAGGCAATGCTGGATAAATACACATAAGGCCCACATGCTATAAAGGGTTTTAGAGATGACATTCTTCTTTATTGACCCTGCTAGTATAGCTGAAGGATATGAATCTCATATCCTTGAGCTATACTAGCACACACAGACTCATCTTATATGGATTCCAGCTTCAATAGATAGAACAACGTAGGTAGCTTAACAAACCAGTGGGTGGGTGTTGTCTGATGATGGATACTGTTGCAGAACATCAACGTCAAATCTGTGTTAGCAACCTTCTAAAGTTGGGTCTTGTATGCAGCTTAAACCACTCTCTAGCACAATGCTGGCTGGTGAGATGAGATTATGGGATTTAGTCATCAAAACCAGACAGGACTTCCCTTTTTGTACCAAGAAATGTTCCATCTCTTTTATTCCAGTGGTTATTGAGTTTCCTTTAGCAGCAGACTCGTTCTCCAACAGCCCCACTACAGGATCACATAAGTAGGGGGACGCCATTCCACAGGCAAAGGGCTCCCTAGACTGGAAGTTGGGGTCCCTGATTCCATTGACTCAGTAATCCCCCCACAATGGGGCGAGGGGATTGAGCCTGAATGTGGTCAACAAGCATCAAAGGGGAATAAAGACGAACACGACCCCCACGACCACCTAGGCCCTCCCCACCCCACCACCCCCCCGGCCCACCCCACGATGCCCCCCCCACTCTGAGACAACGGCCACAAACCAGGGTGGTGGGGGCTGGGCTGGTGGGGTCTTTGGGTGTTGAGGGTGTTGGGTCTTTTACTGGTGGGGTGGTGGGTCTTTAGGTGTTGTGGTCTTTGGCTGGTGGGGTCTGGGGTGTTGGGGTGTTGGGTCTTTGGCTGGTGGGGTGGTGGGTCTTCAGGTGTTGTGGTCTTTGGCTGGTGGGGTCTTTTACTGGTGGGGTGGTGGGTCTTCAGGGGTTGTGGTCTTTGGCTGGTGGGGTCTTTTACTGGTGGGGTGGTGGGTCTTCAGGGGTTGTGGTCTTTGGCTGGTGGGGTCTTTTACTGGTGGGGTGGTGGGTCTTCAGGGGTTGTGGTCTTTGGCTGGTGGGGTCTTTTACTGGTGGGGTGGTGGGTCTTCAGGGGTTGTGGTCTTTGGCTGGTGGGGTCTTTTACTGGTGGGGTGGTGGGTCTTCAGGGGTTGTGGTCTTTGGCTGGTGGGGTCTTTTACTGGTGGGGTGGTGGGTCTTCAGGGGTTGTGGTCTTTGGCTGGTGGGGTCTTTTACTGGTGGGGTGGTGGGTCTTCAGGGGTTGTGGTCTTTGGCTGGTGGGGTCTTTTACTGGTGGGGTGGTGGGTCTTCAGGGGTTGTGGTCTTTGGCTGGTGGGGTCTTTTACTGGTGGGGTGGTGGGTCTTCAGGGGTTGTGGTCTTTGGCTGGTGGGGTCTTTTACTGGTGGGGTGGTGGGTCTTCAGGGGTTGTGGTCTTTGGCTGGTGGGGTCTGGGGTGTTGGGGTGTCGTGGTGGGGCTGGGCTCAGCAGTGCCCAGCGTTTCAGAGGGATTGTCTCTGCAGGCTTTGATCACCTCCCCGCTTTGAGTCATAATGCCGGAGAGACAGACAAGCTTATACCTGAAGGGGCTCAGCTGCTGTGGGGAGATGGTGCCTCCACGCCTAATGGAGGGCCGCGGCTGAGCATCACAGGGAGAATTAGGAAGGAGAACGGCTCGGAAATCCATTCCATCACAACATCCTGGGGGCGTTTGGGTTTCGGTGGATGGCAAAATTAGTTTGTGTCATGTTGATCCATTTTGGGCCATTACGTTTTTATGGATGGGATGGGATTGGGTTTCATTCCTTCACACTCTGAGAGGGCATTGCACACGTTCCAGCCTGTTTAATGTTCAGCATAAAGGAAGACAACATCCCTTGTCTTTGTGTCAGAACACATCAGAAACACATAGCTGCTGGCTGTGTGCTGCCGTCAGGGTGTGTGTGTGTGTGTGTGTGTGTGTGTGTGTGTGGGTGTGGGTGTGGGTGTGTGTGTGTGTGTGTGTTTTGCACAAGGGGTCAGGTTGCTTTACAAAATCCAGAACAATCTTCAAGCTGCTTAACAACCAGATCAGGCCCTGGGACACCAATGGGAATAATGGCTGCCGCGCTGCAAGTGTGCTCGAAATGCATTTAAACGGTTTATGAGTCTATTTTCTTAACATCGGTTTTCATAAAGCGCTGCATTCAGCAACTCTTTGATGAGGTTTCTGGGATGTTTATTTTTGCTGCGCTCTTGAGCTGCGGCTGCATTCCCAAGCATAACTCCCACCGTATTGCATTAGCTTCTTCTTCGAGACACTTGGCACACAAGGTGCATACGCCATGGAATGCCGGCAATTAACACGACCGAGTCCTCTGGGAGCCGTCCGCCCCGCCTTCCTCCCGGCCTCCGCTCTGCCCTTTTGCTCCGGCGTCCATCTCTCTCCCCGGGCCGGGGTTTGTTTCATTTCCCTCCGCCCGGTGCTGATCTGCTATCGGTATTGAAGCGTAGCGTGTAGAACCGTGCCTGCTAGATCCCATCTCATCTGATCAGGGAGCGAGAAAGAGTGGGAGAAAGGAGACGGGCTCCGGGCCCTGTTGTTGTCTGCCTCCAGGCACCCAAACACGGGGCTGTTGATAGAGCCAGGTTATTGGGATCGGGTTGGAGATACAGACACACACACCATTGCATGCATGCAAAAGTCCCACAAACACACACACAGAGACACACACACGCTTCCCGCACACCATTGCATGCTGACAGACCCACACAGACACACACACACAAACGTACACACACACACACACACACACATCATCCCATATGTGAGAGCGAAACCTTTAATCTGTCTTCCTGCACCGAATCAAAATATATGAGAGCCAGAAAATGAGTGTGTGAAGGGGGTGGGGTCGAGGGAGATAGCAAAGAGAACGGACAGCAGACATAAAGATGAAGAGAGACCGGCACAGGGGGAGAAATGGAGGGAGACATTCAGAGAGAAATTCATAATACACTCAGATAAACTGTCATAGATAAACATGTCCCCGCAGAGGCCCGCAGACTGCAGTCTTCATGTCTGTGCCTCAAAATGAGGGATAGGCCCTGAGTTTGGCTCCCGCCGATGGATTTGATTATTCCAGATTCCTAGGAAGCAGGAATCTGGACAACAGGTTTTCTTTTCCCATTCTATTGTTTTTTTATGCTGCATAACTTTTGAATCGTGTGGATTGTTTTTCACGATTTCACGGTCTTTGACAGCTGGGAATATTTCTGAGAGTGCCTTCCTTAGCTTTAGAAGCCAATTAGTTTGGAGTCTTTCACTGAAGGGGGCACAGTGGTGTAACAGCCGGAACCCCCGAGTACCCCAACATAGTGGCTGCACCAATCAATACGAGAGGCTAATGAAGGCCTGGGACTCGGCTAAGGGAGTAAGCTAATAAAGGCATGGGAGTAAGTGATGAACAGCGCCAACTCCACATCGCCTACCAAGCAATAATTCTTCGTTTACACGGGCGGGTGTCTCGCACTAATTAAAGGCATGCGCTTAGCTGGTTGCTGCCTCCATGGAAACCTCGCCTTGGAGTGTAAACTACTGAGAAATATATCTTTATTCATGATCAAACTAAAACTAAGATATAATAATGATGTATTTATTTGATATCTCTTCGTATGTAATGAGACGTATGAAACAAGTTGAATTTGCATCAAAACAGGCAACCCATGAAAAGAACAAAACATTACAGAGAATGTGCTTTCCCAAGAGTCTGGGAATGAAGCAACGACTGGAGGCAAACCGCAACATGCAATACCTTGATATTCATTTCCCATGCATAGCCTTGTGTAATGTTTTTCACGTGGCACATATGAGTGCTTAGGAAAAGCACTCCCGGGTTCGCCTGTGATCGCAGCATGCAACCCTATATGGTCTGAGGGATGGGGAGACAGTGTTCGTGTGGAGCAAAGTAAATGCCATGTTGGGGAGTTTGGCAATGCGTTCCAGATGAATGGCTCTGTGTCGGCGTCTGATGCTGCTGTAGCTGGTGTCCCGGAGAGAGACGTTGAGCTGTTCTCTGATCCTGGATTGCTGCTACCGTACGCCAGAGCCGTTGAACGCCGGTATGAGCGGTGTCGTTGGTGGGCCGGCGAGGGACAGAGAGAAAAATATAAAAGAGGGTTCAGTGATTAGCGCCCCAAAAAAACAAAAATACTTTGAGCTAACTGGACAGCAGCTCGTTGCAGCTCGTACGTCTCAATGTGTTTATCGCCTGGCCCGCTCTCCAGAAGTGGCCGCTGAGACGCTGTTGTTGATGAGAAGAGGGGAGCTACGACGAACAGGGATGACGGACAGCTCGTCACCAGAGACTCTGATGATGTTTGAGTCTCTGGAATGAGGCGCAGCCAGCCTCATGGTTCAGACGTGGCGCTTCATGATGTTCAAATGATTTGTGGTCCCATACAGCCCCGGCAACCCCACCCACTTAAGTACACACACACACACACACACACACACACACACACACACACAGAGACAAATATGAAGATTAACAACACTGACAGCTGTGTGTTTGTGTGTGCGCTCAGAGGAGGTGTGTAAGGCATTGAGCATTTTAGAACTAAATTGTGCGAAGTTTGCGTGCTGGAGAAACGAGCATTCGATGGAGCCTAGTGAAACACAGGAGGCGCGAGAGAAGGAGGCGTGAGAGCGGGTCTTTAGAACAGGTGTTCTAAAGACCCGCTGAAGCTGGTCTTTCTTTCAATGGCTCTCTGTTTCTGTCATTCGCTTTTGCTCTTTCTATGAAAGAGTGAGTTTTTCTACAGATCTTTCTACAAAAGTGTAGTTTTTTTACACATTGAAATACATCACAATTTAATTGTATATAGATTCAACACATGTTATTTAGTGCTTTCATCTCAGACTGGTATGTATAATGACAATTATATGTTAAATAAAGTGAACAAGATAACATAGAAATCCATCATTCTTGATTAATATCTCAAACCAAAAAGTGCAAAACAAAAATGTACGATGACCAAGAAACGCATTTTAAATGAATAGCTCTGCATAGTCAAGAGACTTAGGATGTCTGTAACCTCAATATTGTGAAGAGAAGCTGAGCAGACACGCAGATGCACAGTTATCCACACATCAAGGAAACAACTGCATGGGTATGCAGATGAACCTACACAGAACACTAACAATGAAAAGAGCGAAAAATGACAGTGTTGCCAGCATATTTGCATGTGGGCACGAAAAATCACGCATACACTCACACACACACACACACACACACACACACACACACACACACACACAGACACACACACACACACTGAGACACACACATTCACACATACACACACAGTCACACATACACACAGTCACACACGATACGGTCATTATTGCTGGGAGTCATGTTGCAACATTGCCTGTGTTTGAGTCCATGTGGAGTAAAGCCTACCCCCATACTATCACACACACACACACACACACACACACACACACACACACACACACACACACACACACACACACACACACACACACACACACACAACCACAAACTTCCACAAATGTCCACATACTCACACACTCGTTTCCACAAACATAGCCATATGCGCCATTCTGCATGCCTGTGAATTTAGCTTTCGGTAAAACGTGCATTTCCACACACCCCGACGACAGGCCAGCCTGGGGGCTGTCCGGGCCCTCCAGTTGCCCCGGGCCCCGGGGTCAAAGGGCTGTTATTCTAGTGCGAGGGCCAGCTGATGCAGGCTGGGTGCCTGCAGAGCCCTCGTCTGCTCTCTGCCCCGGCTGCCTCTTCACCTTCAGGGCAGTAGAACCCCAGAGCCAGCCCTGGTGTATCTGAGGTGGCGCTATGTGCTGCTCTGATGGCAGGATGCTCTCATGCTTCCAGGTGCTGGACAGTTTGTGAGGCTCTGGGTTGGAACCCCCACCCCACCCTGACGCTCCCCTGAAGGTTTAGGGCGAACCTTTCCTTACCCATTCCTGCTTATTCATTTCATGTATCTAAGAAATATTAGTTTTGAATAAAAGCTGGCAATAGGACATAATACAAAACATGAACATTACTATCTGGACTTGCTTCAATGCAAAGAATGGCTGTACTGATTTGCATGACATCTGTTGAAAAAGTTAAAACCGGTTGAAAAGGGGCTGCAGTAATGCAGGCAAATATCATGCATGTGTTTGCATTATTTCCCCCTCACGTATGGAAATATCTCCCCTCTCCGTCTCGTTCAGCAGGTTCTGCTATTGTTGTGGATATGTTGTGTTCGAGCCTCACTCCCCATCTCATTCTGCTCCTTTTAGAAAAGCCGGGAGCTCCTGTGTTTTACATTTATCATTTGTACGGTTATACGGTTATGGTTCGAATGGTTCCACACCATATCCACTAATAGTGTCAGAATCCTTCATCTTTAAACAGAATAAATGTTTTCAAAAAATAACCGTTAAACGGGACGGCACCAAAAACGACCTCAGCCAATGAGAGGTGGCGGAGCCGTTGTGTTCAACACGTCGTCTTCGGTTTCCCTTTAATAGCCGTTGCAGTGGGGAGCCCTGCAGGTCAGACTGAGCAGCGTAGAGTGACTATTATAGTGAGCCCCAGCGCTAGGGCCACGCAGATCTGCTTTCACTCCCTCTCGCTCTTGACCTGTGTTCTGCCGGGGGCCACGCAGCCTTGTGACGCTGCGTGGCTCAGCACTGAAACCCTAGCACTGGTCCGTTGTGTGTTCGGGACAATGAGCTGGGGCTGCTTTAAGTGTGTGTGGGGGAGCAAAGGTGTTTAACATCTCGCATATCGACCCCTCGGCGCCGGGTTATTGCGGCAGAACAACACGATTGTGTTGAAGAACGGTCATCGCTCACTCTTGATGTCGTTCCGTGCCATTGAGGTCACACAGAAAGCGGTGCTTTTGGGACGGGTTTTGTGGCATTGGCAGTTCTGCGTATTTTCTGACCGCCACGTCGAAACCCAGACCAGCTCTGTCCCGGGAGGAGGCCGGACTGCGTGTTCTGGAAGCGTCCGTCTGTCCATTTTGTCTCTGAGCCCACGGCGAAGCCAAGCATAATAGCGGCAGAGCTTCAAACAAGGCCTGAAAAAACAGCTGTCCAGCCGCCAGTTTTCCCCGCCTTGATCTCCTCTATACCTTCACACAGGCGGGGAACGGCCCTCCCCCTCTCCCCTCTCCCTCTCCCTCTCCCGCCCTCTCTCCCCCTCCTCTCTCTCTCCTTCTATCTTTCCCTCCCATCACTCTTTCCCTCCCATTACTCTGATCTCTCTCTCTCTCTCTGTCTCTGTCTCTGTCTCTGTCTCTGTCTCTGTCTCTCCTCTGTCTCTCTCTCTCTCTGTCTCTGTCTCTGTCTCTGTCTCTGTCTCTGTCTCTCCTCTGTCTCTCTCTCTCTCTGTCTCTGTCTCTCTCTCTCTCTCTCTCTCTCTCTCTCTCTCTCTCTCTCTCTGTCTCTCTCTCTCCCTCCCCCCTTCCCACTAGATCCACTGGTCTCTTCCACGTTGATCCCCCACTGATGTCCCACTTCGCTCCGACAAACACCTTTACGAGGCATGTTTGTTTGCTTTGAAAATACACACACACACACACACACACACACACACACACACACACACACACACACACACACACACACACACACACACACACACACACACACACAAAGCATGTGTGCACAAACTCGTAAACACACACACCACCGGGGGTGTTTTTGGAGCAGCATGGTGGAACGGTGTAATCTGTGTGGAGCCCAGGGCCGTGATGGCTCTATCTCCCTGGGTCTGGAGAGGGGCCCTGGGCTCGGGGCCTTCCCAGGGTCTCACATGTGCTGGCTGTTTTTTCTCCTCAACATGCTGACAGAAGAGTTTGATATATCATCCTCTGGCCTGAATACGTTAGGCAAAAGAAGAAGCTCGGCATGGACGAGATTTAATGTGCACAAACACGATTCCACGCGTGCTTACACACACACTTACACACACACTTACACACACCAACACACCAATGCCCGCACACACTCCTGCATGCACACACACAGACACACACATACACACACACACCCCGCACATCAAAGGGCCTGTCTGTCAAGTATTCTAAATAGAGGGAGAGACGGTTTCTTTCTCCTCCCCGTCACTCCTCTCTTCCATCATCCGCGTTTGTAGCCGTCTCCACCTGACATGTTTGTCTTTGTCCGTGCTGTAGCTTCTGTTCACTCAGGGAGAGCGCTGTAACGCGTTCCCCTCCATGCATGTAGTCCATCGTAAACCTAGGAACGATCAACGGAGCACATCGAACACAGCGTAGCTCTGCCACAGCGGTCAGGGTGACGGTGGCACCGCGCCCAGCGGAAGTCTACTGGCTTGCATTGTTCTGCTGTTAATGTCATGACCTTTGTTTGGGCCCCGGCCCCCCCCCCCCCCCCTCCTCCCCCCTCCTCCCCCCTCCTCCCCCCACGGCGTCATCCCAGCCCCTGCATGACGGGGCCCCCCAGAATACCCTCTCATTAGATGTATTCCCCTGTCCATTGTTCTACTCTTCAAAGCATCGGTCCGTAGGTCTGCGTGCTAAACCCAAAACACATCCGTGTCCCTGTGAGCCCTACAGGGCATCGTAGGTCCATGGGGGCATCAGGCTAATGGCTGTCATTACATGCTTCCTTTGAGCCACCAATTACTCTAGTTCACACAATTACCTACCAGGTCACCGTTCACCATTAAGAGTTCTTGTGCAGCTCAATGGCCAAGGCCTGATGAGGCTGATGGACACTTCAGTGAGTGCTTTCAGTGTTTCTCATTGGCTGTCAGGGTTAGGGGTTATATTCTCTGTTTCTCATTGGCTGTCAGGGTGAGGGGTTATATTCTCTGTGTTTCTCATTGGCTGTCAGGGTTAGGGGTTATATTCTCTGTTTCTCATTGGCTGTCAGGGTTAGGGGTTATATTCTCTGTTTCTCATTGGCTGTCAGGGTTAGGGGTTATATTCTCTGTTTCTCATTGGCTGTCAGGGTTAGGGGTTATATTCTCTGTTTCTCATTGGCTGTCAGGGTTAGGGGTTATATTCTCTGCGTTGTCATTGGCTGTCAGGGTTAGGGGTTATATTCTCTGTTTCTCATTGGCTGTCAGGGTTAGGGGTTATATTCTCTGTTTCTCATTGGCTGTCAGGGTTAGGGGTTATATTCTCTGTGTTTATCATTGGCTGTCAGGGTTAGGGGTTATATTCTCTGTTTCTCATTGGCTGTCAGGGTTAGGGGTTATATTCTCTGTTTCTCATTGGCTGTCAGGGTTAGGGGTTATATTCTCTGCGTTGTCATTGGCTGTCAGGGTTAGGGGTTATATTCTCTGCGTTGTCATTGGCTGTCAGGGTTAGGGGTTATATTCTCTGTTTCTCATTGGCTGTCAGGGTTAGGGGTTATATTCTCTGTTTCTCATTGGCTGTCAGGGTTAGGGGTTATATTCTCTGCGTTGTCATTGGCTGTCAGGGTTAGGGGTTTTATTCTCTGCGTTGTCATTGGCTGTCAGGGTTAGGGGTTATATTCTCTGCGTTGTCATTGGCTGTCAGGGTTAGGGGTTATATTCTCTGCGTTGTCATTGGCTGTCAGGGTTAGGGGTTATATTCTCTGCGTTGTCATTGGCTGTCAGGGTTAGGGGTTATATTCTCTGCGTTGCTCAGAGGCCACGGCGGCAGGCAGAGCTGAGCCTTTCTCTGACAGCAAGGTAACCAAAGGGGTGTAATGGTTTCCCCCAGCCTGTGTAATGCCCCCCCACCCTGCCCCCCCTGTGACCCCAGGGGGATAGCGAGAGGTCATGGGTAACTAACACTGAGTAAGTAAGAGTGGAGGGGCCGGTCATGTGACCGGGGTCAAGGACCTCCAAGTGCCACCAAAAGTCCGGCCCGTCAATAATTAACGAACCCGAGGCAGCGTTGTCGCGAGGCCGTGACTAAACACACAGAGAGCGGCACAGCAATGGATCAGGAGGGGGGGGGCATAGCGCGGGCCGGGGCGCCTCCTGAGTGTACAGCACAGCAGGACTTAGAGTGTAAACTGGTCCACATATTAGATGTCACGGTAGTGGTAGGTAGTGATACGGCCGAGCTCACAGCAGGGCTCTCCCTGTCGGGGTCAATCTGTACGCTAAAGGAGGAAAATATATAAAATGGGATAGCAGGTATAACATAACAAGGTCACCGTGTACGGGACGGCTAGTGAAGGGCGGGGGAGGGGCAGAGCGGGCGGGGGAGGGGGGGGTGGAGCCAGGGCACCCTGCCAAAACAAGAGGATGAGAGGGAGGGAGGGAGGGGGGGGGCGACTGATAAGGGGAAAACGTCTGTGTCCAGATCGGCCCCTGGCTGGCGAGTCCCCTGAATGCTCCACAGAGCCCAGACACGAGAGAGAGAGAGAGAGAGAGAGAGAGAGAGAGAGAGACCCTCTGTGTGTCCCAGGGATCTGTCCGCTGCGTCTCCACGGCCGAGCACAGCTCAGAGGGGCTACCGTTGGCCCCGCAACGAGCTCAGCCCGATGAAAGACACACACACACACACACACACACACACACACACACACACACACACACGGGGGGGAGGGCCAGACATGGAGGCAGGCCCTGCTCTGACACAGTGTTATACTAGCTGTGGTTTCAGCGAGTGCCCCCCCCCCCCCTCGGTGATGGTCCATGTCAATGACATGCAGCTATGAGGTCGTCGGTTTCTTTGATGACGATTTGATGATTTTACAGTTCCTTGTTTTTTCCCCTTTGTGTCTTTGCCCACTTTTTGAGAGCCACGCGTCTCGTTCTTATTTTTGACATCTCCACGGGACCAGCTCGATCAGGACGAGTGCAAAGGGTTCAGAGCTACGACCTAAACTGTAACGCACCTCGTCTCTACTGCCTCTCACTGCAATAAAAACACCCGCAGACCTTTTGCATGCGTACATCGTACAGTGGAAGAACCCAAACATGGTCATCAATATGGCCATCTCCTACTGTGGTAGATTTATTCCTGCTCTCGTCCTCACCGTACTATATTCATGCATATATCATGTCGAGGGAATTAAAGGACGTGTTCTTGTGGTTCCCCTAGACCTCTTCGGACGACTGCGGCCTCCACGAGGGTCTCAACGAGGGCAAGGAGGGCGAGTACCGCCTGGAGGTGGTGCAGGACGCCCAACGCCTCGAGTACTGGCAGAAGGACCTCACCGACACCCTGGTCACCTCCATCTCCGTGGCCATGGTCCACGGACACATCGTGGCCTACCTGGGCACCGGGGACGGCCGCCACATCCAGGTAAACCCGGCCGGGCCAACCGCCACCGCTGCCACCCTTCTGTACGGCCGTGTTGGCGTAAGGAGGCTTTAAAAAAGAAGAAGAAAGAGAGCCAGGTAGTCATCCCTATTTGCATTGGACATAGAGGCGGTTAGGCAAAGACGGAGCCCCTCCCCCCCCCCCCCCCCCCTCCCCCCTTCTCATGTCTCATGTAAATGAGAGCAGACCTTTGAGGCAGAGCAGGGAAACGGCGGTTCTGAAGCCCCAGGAGACGGCAGGGAGGGGTCGGTGACAGGTAGACCCTGGCAGGGGAGGGGGGGTCGGTGACAGGTAGACCCTGGCAGGGGAGGAGTTAGGGGGGGAGGGGGGGTCGGTGACAGGTAGACCCTGGCTGGGGAGGAGGGGTCGGTGACAGGTAGACCCTGGCTGGGGAGGGGGGGTCGGGGACAGGTAGACCCTGGCAGGGGAGGGGGGGTCGGGGACAGGTAGACCCTGGCAGGGGAGGGGGGGTCGGGGACAGGTAGACCCTGGCTGGGGGGGGGGGGGTCGGGGACAGGTAGACCCTGGCAGGGGAGGAGTTAGGGGGGGAGGGGGGGTCGGTGACAGGTAGACCCTGGCAGGGGGGGGGGGGGTCGGTGACAGGTAGACCCTGGCAGGGGAGGGGGGGTCGGGGACAGGTAGACCCTGGCAGGGTTAGGGTTAGGGGGGGAGGGGGGGTCGATGACAGGTAGACCCTGGCTGGGGGGGGGGTCGGTGACGGGAGGGCTGTGACCCCCCTGTGGGGTGCGTGGAGGAAGAAGCATTCTTGTTTGTGCACTCGTTGAACTTTGACCCCCATGCCCGGTGGGCCAGCTAAAGCCCAGCTTTGTGATGTCTTCCCTGACATCTGGGCAAACAGAGCTGGTTCTGAAGGAACAGATCTGTACTGGAGTCCATTTGGTCAAAGTTAGGCTTTTAACCCGAGGTCAAAAACGGATGCATGTTAGATGCCTTTTTCTTTTGAGTGATTCGATGAGGTTTAGGGTGCACCATCCCAGCCTGGAAGTTGAAAGCATAACACCCAGCAGGCATTCAAATACCAACACATGTCCTATATGATATTCATAGGCCTTTTGTTCTGTCTTTTTTCTCAAAGACAACATGTTCGAACATCTTGCACAGTCTAGCGCTGTTGAACGTCCCATGTCCTGCTCACCTAAAGATTAGCACATGTTCCTGCCGCAATGTCTTGCATAATGCAGAGACAACGGAGACTAGCTTTGCGCTACATGCTAACACACACATAGCACATCATGTTCCGGGACGCCGTAGCTTAGCGACGGTGCTAACGCAGGGCAGTGTCGCTACACGCTGCGCGTTCGTAATCACTCTCCGTGTAAACATAGTTCCTCAGTTGATACGTGCTGTAGGGCGGCTGCTGAGTGAGGCGCTGCTCAGACGGGGAGTGATGCACGGCTGATGTGCACTCAGAGAGCGCCATGCAGGATCCTGATTGTTTTTAAACACAATCAGAAAACCAGTGGTTGGAGAAACGGCCGACAGCTGCAAGGGGGGGGGGGGGTGACCCAGGGGTGGGGGTTGGGGGGGTGGGGGGGTGGGGGGCTGGGGCCCGGTGGGCACAGGGGGCTTACGACCACAACGGCACGTTAATGGTGAATGGACGGTCCTCGATGACACGCTCGCTCAGGCACGGCAGGCTATAGCGCCCGGCCCCGGGCCCCCAGGCAGCTGTTGTCCTCCCTCCTCCCCCCTCCCCCCTCCCCCCTCCCCCCTCCCTCCTCCCTCCTCCCTCCATCCTTCTCTCCCCTTCTCTTTCCTTTCTTGTGGTTCACTCATTGTCTCAGGAAAACCAAGAGGGAGAAGGGGCGAGGGAGCAAGGAGACCAGCTGTGGCCCGCTGCCAGGGAGGGAGGGAGAGAGAGAGAGAGAGAGAGAGAGAGAGAGAGAGAGAGAGAGAGAGAGAGAGAGAGAGAGAGAGAGAGGTTTGGGTGATGAAGAAATATATAGAAGGAATAAAGAAAGTAAGGTAAGCCTTGATAAGCGACCAAAAAGTAGAACAAGTGAAAAAGCCCACAGAGCTAAAGTAGGTATAGCTCTGTGGAAATCCTGTTCACCTGTGGTGTTTTCTCTACATGTAAGCTCACCCACACACAGAACCGCTAGATACAACCACAATCCACACCGCCGCTTGCTCAACTGTGGGTCATGACAGTGTGTTCTTATTCCAACATCACATGACCTCCTAACCAGAACACGACCCGTCAGAGAAACTAAAACTGCCAGGAGCTCAAATATTTCTGTGCAGAGAGAGAGAGAGAGAGAGAGAGAGAGAGAGAGAGAGAGAGAGAGAGAGAGAGAGAGAGAGAGAGAGAGAGAGAGAGAGAGAGAGAGAGAGAGAGAGAGAGAGAGAGAGAGAGAGAGAGAGAGAGAGAGAGAGAGAGAGAGAGAGACGGGGTGAGGACAGAGGAGTTAACGCAGTGCTGCGTCCCTGCCGGACTCTGGCTGAGGGAGATCTTCCCACAGCTCCAGTCTCTGTTGGAGTAACACAGACCCTGTGTTTATACGAGACCCCCCCCACAACCCCTGCTAATACAATAAGCTGTCATTCAGCTTGCTATTAGCTCCAGAGAGAGGCCTATTCTTATAGCAACTCTGTCTGTCTGTCTGTCTGTCTGTCTGTCTGTCTGTCTGTCTGTCTGTCTGTCTCTGTCTCTCTCTCTCTCTCTCTGCCAGTGGTCCTGGCTGTTAGACATCAGGAGAAAGGTGAAAGAGAGAAAGTGCAAATTTCCACAAAATGCTGAGGCTGGTGTATATCATGAGTGTGTGTGTGTGTGTGGTATGGTGGTGGTGGGGCAGTGTAGTTAACAGGTGTGATGTAAACAGTACTGTACATGGGCTTCAGAGACCACAGGAGACTATTAGAAAGCTTGTTCTCTCTCTCTTCTCCTTCATCACAACCCGGGGCCGTAACCAGATCCTAACACCAGGGATAAATGTTCTACCAGGTGTGACAACCGCATTGTGTGTGTGTGTGTGTGTGTGTGTGTGTGTGTGTGTGTGTGTGTGTGTGTGTGTGTGTGTGTGTGTGTGTGTGTGTGTGTGTGTGTGTGTGTGTGTGTGTGTGTGTGTGTGGAAGAGGGATGAGGGATGAGGGATGAGGGATGAGGGGATCTTCATGTTTTAAACACCTCACGACATGTCAAAGTACATGTGTCCCTCTCTCTCTCTCTCTCTCTCTCTCTCTCTCTCTCTCTCTCTCTCTCTCAGACACACACAACCATACAGACAAACACACACACACATCATACACACAACTCGAACTACTTGTCGACCCCCCAACCCCCCCATCAAAGTGACCCAGAATGCCTTACTTTGATTAGCTTCCCTGGGAGAAAACCGTGAACTTCTCTTTTGCCAGCCATCCACATATACATAATCCACACACAAATATAGTCAGAGTGCTGCTGTCGAAGCCCT
Source organism: Gadus macrocephalus (assembly GCF_031168955.1). NCBI lineage: Eukaryota > Metazoa > Chordata > Actinopteri > Gadiformes > Gadidae > Gadus > Gadus macrocephalus. Next base: position 358,859 of record NC_082390.1, on the reverse strand, counting down.
CAGGCCTTTGTTTGCTATAAAACGTTGTCCCTGGGCCACTGTTGTACTGCCTCAGCAGAAAACCGAGTTGTTCCGCTTATTTTTTTAGCTTCAATGCAGCTCTTTCTACAGCTTTATTACAGAGGCATCTCATCAGTAACTGTCCTCAGTTCAACCCCTGTGTCCTCTGAAAAGATTAAACGATACGAGCGCCAAATTAATATTTTGACAGCCCCGTGTGGATATCGTCCTCTACCAAGGTACAGGCGAGCCACGGGACAAAGGGCCCTTGTGTCCCGGTGTGAGTCTCTACCGTACTGCAGCAGTTGAGCCCTGGTCGGTCACCTTAAAGGAAGGTTGAAGCCATCCAAACGCCCACAATGACCCCCGCTGTAAACTGAGCTAACGCAGGATAGTACCGCACGCAGACGCCCTTCGGAGGACTCTGGGAAGACTTCTTTGCGTATAATAGAAGATCTGGTGTTAGTATTGAGTCTTGAGGTGAGTCAGGTTGCGGTGTTGTACTGACCCCCCCCCCCCACTCTGCCAGGTTCTCTTCTCCAGGGCTGCGTCCCCCCATGTGAACGTCCGTCTGGACTCCAGGCCGGTGACCACCATGGTCCTGCTGGACCCCGAGGGGCCCAGGGGAGCCCTGCTGCTGGCTACAGGCAGCAAGGTCGCTGCTTAGTCCGCTTCACACGCACATGGCCTTTCACAATGTTAAACTATGCATTCAACATTTAAAATTAATTTGATATAAAATGTCGTATTATTAAATGCAATATGAACCCCCTCCTCCCACCCACCCATTAGATCACCAAGGTTCCTCTGACCGGTCCCGGCTGTGGTCAGCTGACATCCTGTACTTCCTGTCTGCTGTCGTCGGGGGTGACAGGATGTGGCTGGTGCGGCGACCGCTGTACGAGAGCCAACGAGTGCCCCTTGACCTCCCGCTGGACCCAAGACTACTGCACCCCCGTTATCAACAAGGTAACGCCATGGCAACCGGGGCAGCACCACTCACCACAGAGTTGGATCTGCAAACGTTCTTTTCATTTATTCAAAAAAAAAATATATAATAAACAGCAAGTATGACGCATCATACAAATGCACATAACTGGAAACAACATTACTTGTAAAGGGTCATAAACAATATTTATAAAATAAATGGAGTGTCTATGTCCGAAAAGGCTAGAAGCAGCATTAGTCTTGGTAAACAACCTTTAGGTTTTGGTTTGACACTGTAGGGTTGATGATGATGATGATGATGATGATGATGGTGATGGTGATGGTGATGGTGGTGGTGGCAGGGATAAAAAGATTGATTTGGAACCTGATGAGGAGGTTGGCTGTTTCTCTATATTCAGTGGGTTACATAGGGAAAAGAGATATTGAATGATGAAAGTGAGACAAAATCAAGACATTGAGCTCAGGCCATGGAATAGCATCCATCTTAATCCGATCCTTTTATAGCCCGTCTCCCCTTGTGTCTCTCGTGTCATCCTGACCGGTAGAAAACCTCACTGGGGTAGAAGTATTTAACTTCCCACGCTGATGGTAAATGTCTCTGTTTAACACATCACCTGGTGAATTTAGGACTGGAGTCAGAGTTAGTTTGATTCAAATATAATCCCGCACTTTTGAACGTGTGTGTGTGTGTGTGTGTGTGTGTGTGTGTGTGTGTGTGTGTGTGTGTGTGTGTGTGTGTGTGTGTGTGTGTGTTGTGTGTGTGTGTGTGTGTGTGTGTGTGTGTGTGTGTGTGTTGTATATTTCCGACAAGGGACTGGAGTTCATTATGGTTTATATATATGTATATTACATGATAAGGTTGGATTACAACAAACTGCAGGTTGCATAACTGCCCTCATCGTAGACTCTGGGAAGTGGCTGAAACCACCGGGATCTCTGCATTTACCCCACAATGATTACAGACCTTCTGGGTATTTCTGTATATTCCTGCTAATCAAATGACAACTCTGAGCAAACCTTGGCTACCTCTTGCACAGCTCATTCAACGGGAGAAGTCGAACCGGCTCGGCCAAATACACCACGTAGCGGAATACCAAAATGGTGGAGTCAGATTCCCATTCAGGGCAACAAAACAGCCCTATGTACGGGGGAAATATATTGTCTAAAAATGGCATTTGGAGCTGCTTTCATGGGAATAACGTCTTTGAAGGTTTCTGCCTGTTAGAGGATTATTGTAGCGACAGAGGAATATCCATTTAGAACTAGGATACCGCTGGCCTGCTTTTTTTTAAGCTAACACAGACAAACTTTGAATGCATTGGTACTGTGATTCAAGTGGATTTTATTTGGAGAGCACTTCATCACAGTTACAGCACTTTATCACAGTTACAGCCTCATAGAGGCTTAATGACGTTTCTTGACATGAGAGTCCATTACGTTTTGCATTCTGTCGGAACTGCAACACTTCTAAACGTGAGCGTTCCCATCTTAGCGTTGACATCAGGTCGTTAGCATCATGAGTGTTATCATCTAGCTGAACAGGAGGCTAAGGCCCTGTCCCAATTCTCCCCCTTCCCCTAGATTTGAGCCCTAACCCTAGATTTGAGCCCTAACCCTAGATTTTGCGCGTTCTTCCAAAGGGGTAAGGTGTCCCAATAGGTTAGGGACCAAGGGGGAGTGCTGTGTCCCCTTCAAATCATCCCTTGACCGCGAGCCAGCTCGCTAGCTGACTTGCAGCTGAGGGCACTCAAAGCGAGTGTTCCTGTTGAGGGGAGAGGAATGGGACCGGGCCTCACATGTATTCCCTCCCTACCTCGGCCCAGGTGTGGCCGGCCACTGCGCCGTTACGAGGCACCACTGTCCTGACGATCTGCGGAGAGAACTTTGGCTTCAACAAGACGGAGAGCTTCAAGTCCTCGCTGGTGACGGTGGAGGTGGCGGGGGCCGCCTGCAAACTGTACCGACAAGACCGCCTCAACCGGTGAGAGGGGCACTCTCAGCCCGCTGCCATTCGCTGGTTGCCCTTTTGGTTGTTGATTTATGTGTTTGTTCACGATTGTTTTATATGTGTGTGTATATGTATTTTTATGTATACGTGTGTGTGTTTGTGTGTGTATGTGTGCATGCATATGGGCATGTGTGTCCGAATATGCATGCATGAGTGCTTATTTCTGTGAGTTTGTGTGTATGTGCTTGTGTGTACACTGCATACCAGTGTGGCAAGCAGCGGGGGAGGCGGGGGGGGGGCGGGGGGGGGCGGGGGGGGGCGGGGGAAGGGTCAGCAGATAAAGGAGTGTTTAGGTCTGGAGGGCCACAGCAGCTTACTGGGCACGCTGGGCTGTACAAACACAAACGCAGACCCTTCTCCGGCTGAATGGGCGCTCTGAGAGGGCTCCACATTCTGCACATGACTCCACTAACTGCTCAATTGGTAAAGAAAAAACAAACTGCTGCGTGGAGGACTTTCCGCTCCACCGATGCCTTCAGGATGACGCGGTCAAAAGCCCCTTCGCCCGAAACAGGCCGGGCGGGTGCTCCGACGCTATAGTGCACCCATTGTTTACGTGTATAAAAACATAGTATGGGTGGGGGAAGAAGGAAAAAACAAAACGCAGCCAACCCGCTTCCTGGTTTGGAAGATGGTCTCTTTGTGCTGTGAGGCGGTGTGGCTCATTAGGACCATGGGGCTCTCTGGCTCCCCTGCATGGGAATAACGGCGGCTGTGTGTGAGCTGTTTGGCCCTGTCTGTTTGCCCGTAGGTGGAATGAGCTGCAGTGTTCCCCCGTCTCCAGTGGGAACTTTACTCCGTCCGGAAGGACCGTCAAGGTCACCAGCGGCAACAAGTTTGACCAGAAAGAGGCTTTCTCCTTCGTGGTGGGTCACGTCAAATGTGTGGGCTTTTCTTCTGGTTTTTTGTTTGTGTGCCTTGTGTGTGGTGTCTGTGATATACTGACGTTGAAGACTACCTTGTTAAAATATAAGTCTTTATTGTCGTGGGAGTCTTGGATAGAGTTGATGGGACTGAATGTGGGAATACAGACACCGTAATGCAATTAAATTAAAGACACAAGCACAATCATTAAATAGCAGCCGACAGCAAACATTTAATGACACGAGTAGGACAGAAACACGCAAATACACATGCACATAAACACAAAAAACTCTCTCGGGGGTGTTGTGATCAAAGTGTGTATTGATTCAAACTACTACTTTGTGTGAGTGTGCTGATGTGGATGTTAGTGTGAGAGAGAGAGAGGTTGTTCTTAACCATGTGACTGACCGGTTCTACCTCAACAGGACCCGGTGATTGAGGAGATCTTCCCAGAGTTTGGGCCTAAGTCTGGGGGTACTGTGCTCACCATCAGGGGGGCCTTCCTGGACGCTGGCACCAAGAGAGAGGTCACCGTGGGGAAAGCTGTCTGTAAGATCCAGAGGTCAGTCTATGGGTGCCTCCCTTATTAGGTTTGTTTGTTTGTTTGTTTGTTTGTTTGTTTGTTTGTTTGTTTGTTTGTTTGTTTGTTTGTTTGTTTGTTTGTTTGTTTGTTTGTTTGTTTGTTTGTTTGTTTGTTTGTTTGTTTGTTTGTTTGTTCTTTCTTTCTTTCTTTCTTTCAAACTGGCACAATACTTTCTTTCTCTTTGTTTATTTTTATCAAAAAAAAATCTCCCCCCCATTCCCAGCGTCATCTCCACAACGCTGATCTGTAAGACCCCGCCCTCTCCGGAACCGTCCAATCAGCCGGTGACGCTGACGATGGACGGGGTGGAGAGGCGGGCCCCGGGCCCCTTCACCTACAACCAGGACCCGGTCATCAACAGCATCCAGCCCTCGCGCTCCTTCATCAGGTCTGAGCAGTGAAGCGCCCCGGTCTGCTCGCACTAGCTGTGTTCCGCATCGTTCCCTATCACAGATACAGGGCCCTATAGGGAGCTCGCCATGTCCCGCATCGTTCCCTATCACAGATACGGTGCCCTATAGGGAGCTCGCCATGTCCCGCATCGTTCCCTATCACGGATACAGGGCCCTATAGGGAGCTCGCCATGTCCTGCATCGTTCCCTATCACAGATACAGGGCCCTATAGGGAGCTCGCCATGTCCTGCATCGTTCCCGATCACGGATACGGGGCCCTATAGGGAGCTCGCCATGTCCTGCATCGTTCCCTATCACAGATACGGGGCCCTATAGGGAGCTCGCCATGTCCCGCATCGTTCCCTATCACAGATACGGGGCCCTATAGGGAGCTCGCCATGTCCCGCATCGTTCCCTATCACAGATACAGGGCCCTATAGGGAGCTCGCCATGTCCTGCATCGTTCCCGATCACGGATACGGTGCCCTATAGGGAGCTCGCCATGTCCCGCATCGTTCCCTATCACGGATACAGGGCCCTATAGGGAGCTCGCCATGTCCCGCATCGTTCCCTATCACAGATACAGGGCCCTATAGGGAGCTCGCCATGTCCTGCATCGTTCCCGATCACGGATACAGGGCCCTATAGGGAGCTCGCCATGTCCTGCATCGTTCCCGATCACAGATACAGGGCCCTATAGGGAGCTCGCCATGTTCCGCATCGTTCCCTATCACGGATACGGTGCACTACAGGGAGCTCGCCATGTCCTGCATCGTTCCCGATCACGGATACGGTGCACTACAGGGAGCAATGTTCCGCATCGTTCCCGATCACGGATACGGTGCACTATAGGGAGCTCGCCATTTTGTAGTGGTGTTCGAATTCTCAGTGGTTAATTTCATTCACTATATAGTGAACAATAAAACACCCACAATGTTTGTGAACATTAGATGTTCCCTACATGTTACTCCCGTATACCACAATGCAATGCGTTCTTGTTTTTTACTGACGCAAATTACTTTTAGAAATGTTCAGCGTAGTGTCCGAATTCTCGTTGGTTCGTTCCCTATATAGTGCACTATATCATAAACACTATATAGGGAATAGTGAGGGAGTGAATAGGGAACGATTTCGAACACAGCTATACACTTTATAAACCTGTATACTGCAGTGGTGTTATAGTAGGGTTGACCACAGGTGTATCTCGTGACCTTAATTACGGCCACTGGCAGATAGGACAGATCCGTAATTAACTTAATGAGCTACACCTGTTTTCACACCTACTGTGACACCTCGGTGATAAAAGTGATATTGTAGGTGCACTGATATTGATCATTGAATGATTGATTGAACTGTCCTGTGTGAGCCAATGTCACCAAAATGAATTCCAGACGATTTGCGTCGTTTGGCAATAATAAAGACTTGACTTGATTGATAACAGGTGTTTTGGCATTAGATGATTACGGCTACACGGATGATTACACATCTGATTGATTGAAAAAGGTATTCAAAGGAAAACAATATATTAAGATGTCAGGACTGTCAGGATTTGATTTTGTCTGGGGTCAACAGTCTTGCAGAGGTCTTTACAGCGTGTTGGGAGGAACCTGAGAGCGTGAGCCCTGAGAGCGTGAGCCCTGAGAGCGTGAGCCCTGAGAGCGTGAGCCCTGAGAGCGTGAGCCCTGAGAGCCCCATTATGTACCGGGCACTAATGCAGGACAGAAGCAGGATGAACACCCTGATATGCTCTGCGGCTAGGATCGCATCTTGGGTTTCACAGCCAGAGGAAGCGCGTAGGAGTGGAGGTCTCAGACTCGGTAGCCGCTAACGCTAAGAGCAGACCCTCCCGTCGGGCCTCCAGTGTAACGGTGTCTGGGCCTGGAGGCCAACTGGGCTGATGTCTTCCTGTCTCCTCTGCAGCGGCGGCTGCACGCTGTCGGCTCACGGCTTCTTCCTGCAGTCCGGCCTGCAGCCCCAGATGTTCATCTCCGTCCCGCATGAGGGAAAACTGCTGCACGCGGTGAGTAGGCTCCGGGTTTCTGATGGAATGCTGTGGATCACAGCTTTATACACTCAGAGGACAGTTTAGCACAATGTAGATTCAATTTAAATCTTAAAAAAATTATATAGCACAATATATATATGTTGTATTAATGTATATTCAAACCAGAGTGTATCAAAATGTATATTATATTTATATACACTCACAATAAAAAAAAGACATCTCAGTAAACGTCAATAAAATGCCTTTAACCTCACTGTTGAACGGTAAAGTACTGTAAGACGTTGTATCCACATGTAATAAATACAAATACAAGGGGACAGGGATCCAGCTCTTGACTTTACTTCCGGTTGGATTTATGTTCAATATGAAATGGAAGTGCAGGATTAAGTGGTAACATGTCTTTTTTTCCTTTACTATTCTGAGGAAAGACATTCCTACAGTGTCCTGTCATGTCTGTGGTATTGTCATTATGGGCATTTACCTCCTGAAAGAGTCTTTTTGAGGATGTGGGGAAAAAGGAAATCGAAATTGTGTTGTCTGGAGAAAACTACACTAAACCCCAGAGGCCCTCTCCCCTCCCACACACACACACACACACACACACACACACACACACACACACACACACACACACACACACACACCACTCAAAGAATACAAAGAATATCACACTTCACCCGCCTCCCTCCAAAGTTCCAGGGTACACACACACACACACACACACACACACACACACACACACACACACACACACACACACACACACACACACACACACACACACACACACACACACACACACACACAAATCCATCATAGCAAAATGTGTCATTGTTATTTCAATATTGTTGGTTTGTGGCATGATGAAATGTTAATATCATACTAGCGTGAAAGCTCTGGGCCGTACTAACCCCCTGAGCCAATACCCCGTCCTCCACGCTGTGTCCACTCGGATAACCATCGCCCAACTTTGGTTGTTCAATGGCTGTTGTTGAAACAAAAGCTGCTGCTTTGAAATAGAGAGGAAAGAGAAATGGTAAAACTAACAACCCTAACCTTCCAAAGGCCTCCGCTTCTGGAATGAAGACAAACACTGGGGGAATACGTTGATGGCAAAATAACTGCATTTATTGAATGATAGATTAAATAGATATTGAGGACATTTTTTTAATTAATCTCTCAATAAAACAAAAACAAGGAATACCTCCAACCTCACTGATAGATTTAAAAGATCAAGGATTTTATTTATTCGCTTAGGTCTGTTTGCTTTTGTCATTAAGTTTAAGTTTAGGAAGTAGATGGGTGATCAGTTTTGAATTACCCTCAACAAAACCAATTAGCATACAGAGAGCTTTGTGTGTGTGGGCCTGATTGGTGTGTGTGTATTTGTCTGGTCTCGGGTTAAAGCACATATTGTTCTTTGATGTTATCGGCCACTCTGAGAAAACACACTTCCAACAGGTACAGACAAGCCCGCCCGAGGGGATAATACCCCCTGAAGCACACACACACACACAAACACACACACACACACACACACACACACACACACACACACACACACACACCCTTTTGTGTGCAAATTACTTTGTTATAGGGTCACAAACATCCACTAACATCCATTTCAACCTTCCACTCCACACACACACACTTACTCACACAAAAGCACACATACACAAACACACGTAGGCACGTCTCTGTGTCTCATCTTTCAGCTCCTCTGTCCGTGGCGGCTGACCTGCGCTGGGGTCAGGGCTGGATGGGGCCCCCGGGAGCCCCACTCCACACAGAGGGGCCCGGGTGCTCACACCTCCACACGGCTCCTCACTGCCAACGTTACCCGTTCATAATAATAATAATAATGATAGATCTTGTTTTTACAGCATTCTAAATACTCAAAGACGCTTTACAAAAAAGGAATACATACAGACAGTACAGACACTCAACGGAAAAGAAACAACAATACAACAATAGACGAGAGAGAGAGAGAGAGAGACAGAGAGAGAGAGAGAGAGAGAGAGAGAGAGAGAGAGAGAGAGAGAGAGAGAGAGAGAGAGAGAGAGAGAGAGAGAGAGAGAGAGAGAGAGAGAGAGAGAGAGAGAGAGAGAGAGAGAGAGATGTTGTAGGTCAGGGGTCTCAAACTCAGCCTACCTGGGGGTTGCTGGTGGTAGAGTCTGGGTCAGGCTGGGCCACATCAAGTATTCCATAAAAAAAAAAGTAGCACAACTGACCCAATCTTAGTTAATGATCGGGCTGTAATTAGATCACGTTGGCTATGTAATTGCTGACAACAGGGGACATTTCATAGTGGTCGGTGGAAACCGGTACATTTTAGCGTCCTTTGGCTTTTGTCGGGACTCGGGACATGCAACTCAAAATTGGGACTGTCCCGGCAAAACCGGGACATCTGGTCACCCTATCACAAGTGATAGAAAAGCGTGGTAAGTGACTCAGAAAAAATGTGCGTTTGACAACAACACTAAACTTTGTCAAGTAGGGGGCCACAAAATATCATCCTGCGGGCCTCAATTGGCCCCCGCGCCGCGAGTTTGAGACCCCTGTTGTAGGTGGTCCTGAAGAAATGGATTTTAAGTAGACTTTTGAATACTGCTAATGGGGGCCACCTATGACTGCTGTCAGAGTCGACCGATAAGCCGATTGAAGGGATTCAGCCTCAAGTCAAAAATCATGAAGTTCTGTTAGACCTATTCAAGACTTTAAAAAACAAATAGTGGCATCTTAAACTTGATTAAAAAGTTAAGTTAATTACTTACTAGTGTTCTGTCTGCTATTGACAATGAGAGAGAGAGAGAGAGAGAGAGAGAGAGAGAGATAGAGAGAGAGAGGTACAGGAGCAGAGTATTGGCGAGAGGCCTCTGCATGTTAAATAAAGCTATCACGGCTAATGATTTAGGATGGGAAGGCGCAGTGCTGTGGTGCAGCTGTCGCCTGTGTTGGGAACGCCACTAAGACGCAGCCTGGGAACCAGCAGCATCAATGTCTTATTGTCCCGGGGCGCGTCGGCGCGCCGTGAACACTGCAGCACAACTGCTCCTCAGCGCGCTTCCTCACCGCTGCAGGTCGGCAGTGCATGTCGGGCAAAGTTGGATTAAGTGAGTGGAATTGGTGTGTGTGTGTGTGTGTGTGTGTGTGTGTGTGTGTGTGTGTGTGTGTGTGTGTGTGTGTGTGTGTGTGTGTGTGTGTGTGTGTGTGTGTGTGTGTGTGTGTGTGTGTCTGCGTGTGCTTGTGTGTGTGTGTGTTTGTATGTGTGTGCGTGTGTTTGTATGTGTGTGCGTGTGTGTGTGTGTGTGTGTGTGGAGGTGGTTGATCCGATCTCATGTCAGATCTCCGTAAAGCCCTCTCAGCAGGCCCTGGCCTTCCCACACACACCCTCTTTACGACCCACATAAAAATCACTATATTTTCATGAACCGTATACCACTAAACTGGCACTGCCTCAAAGCACATTCACACACACACACACACACACACACACACACACACACACACACACACACACACACACACACACACACACACACACACACACACACAAGCCCCAGCTCATGAGGATCCCGAGCCGTACCTACGACCCAGAGGACCAGGCTTTAACGAGGGCCTCCACACTGGTCCAGCACCTGTTGGCTCAATTTCCAGACCCTCCCACACCCCCCCCCCCCCCCCCCCCCCGCTCATCCTCTGCCCATGTCCTCCCAGAGGACACATCTGGACCCTTCACACCCCCCCCACCCCCCCCACCCCCTCCAGCCCACGCCCGGTGCTTCGATTGAGTTAGCCTGACTGCATCATTAGAGATACAGAGTCACCACGCCTAAATTGGGCTGTAAACCAAAATGATTCTTGCCAATCCACAAACACCCCACACTGCACATCCCTGATTACTCACACACTACTACAACCCCCTCCACGGCGCCTGCTCAGGAGTGTGTGAGTCGTGAGCTCAGTGGGGAAGCAGCAGAACTCGTAAATCATTCTAAATTGGAAAAGCTCCTTCCACGATGCCGGAGATGCATTGTGGGTCGGAAGGTTCTGGATGTCTCATCGCTGTCGTGGTCAGAAAGCACACGCTGCGCTGTGGTCGTCCCACTGAGCGATTGTATGTACAGCTGCTGGCCAACACACACACACACACACACACACACACACACACACACACACACACACACACACACACACACACACACACACACACACATACACACACACACACACACACACACACACACACACACACACACACACACACACACATACACATTCAGTGAGTAGTATGTTCATGTGTACATGCGGGGGCCAAACAATGGTGCCCCTCAGTGTACTGACGGAGGTTTCCACTCATTCACAGCGTCTTCGTCCTGTGGTTCCCGTGAGGCCTGCGTGTTAGGAGTCCTTTAAGTCCACTTGAGTTGAGTCATTGGCTCGGGTCTGGCTGATGACAGCTCCAAGCCACTGGACTTGTGTTGGGGTCATGTGTTTGCATGTTTGTGTGTGTGTGTGTGTCTGTGTGTGTGTGCTTGTGTGTGAGTGTGTATATGTGCTTGCTTGTGTTTGTTGGAGTACTTGTAAGCGTGGGTATGTGTGTGTGTGTGTTTGTGTGTGTGTGTCTGGGTGTGTTTATGCGTGTAAGCAT